>NC_072450.1:21999968-22262468 GCF_027596085.1 Anoplopoma fimbria
CCATGGGTGCTCCAACTTGACTCTCTTTTCATTCTTAAAACAAAAACGTTCTCTAGTATTAGAGATTAGGATGATATGTTGTTTATTAATGTTAAAAACAAAGTTGGGCTTTGTTGTCTGCTTCCTAAGTATTTTTTGAAAACAATGCTCAAGGTCACAGTGATGAATGCCATCATCAACATGAATAATTGGCTATTTCTGAATGGGATTTTTTTTTTTACCTGCACTCAAGTGAAAATGTAATTGAATTACTCTTCAAAAATGCTGAATTAATACATTCTGGTTATCAAATCATTTGCTCCATAAGCTCAGGACCCTGCAGATGGTGTCTTTTTCTGGCAATCTCTGGCAGCCACCTCATCTGTCTGTCTATGACAGGAGCCATTTTACTAATGTACTCAGAAATGCTTCTTGTTTCATTCAGTGTCCTTGATGCTCACCTCCACTGTCTCAAGCTGCAGAAGAAGTGTGATGGGGTTGAATCCACTGTGTAGCTTGAGGATTTTCTGTTTCTTGATATCAATAGCTTCTGTTTTAGCTGTTCCAGCTGAGTTTGTGACCAAGAGCAGTGCATACTGTGTGTACTGAGGTGTTGCTTGTGTACCTTGGATTTTGGTTCCTTTCTTGGTTCCTGCAGCCATCCTGACTCCAGTCTATTGTGTGGTCTTTTGATGGTTCGACCCCTTCAGTTGCAATTACTCTCCCTTCATTTGCTTCCACCCATCAACATTTTTCTACTCCAAATGGCCTCCAGTGTCATTCCTGTAGATCCTCTTGTCATTCAGCCTGAGGGCTTGCATGTAGACGGGGTGACTGATGGTAGCTCCCCTCATGAACCTTGATCCACTCTTCATGGTAATCTGTGAAAGGCTTGAAACCTATGCTCAATAGAAGCAGGGACAAAGCATTAGGTTGGTATGGAGTCACAAACGTCAGGCACCCGTGTGATCGAGCAGCTTTTAGTGGTTTTCTCCACAAGCCCATTGAGTTTCTGATGAAGGCTCTAGTGTGTTGTTGACCTTGTATGCTACAAGACGTTCCAGGGATCCATGGATGCCGCACTAAGTATTTGGCTTCATGGTTGTTCATCCAGTCTACAGCTGAGCAGTATGGATGAAGTCGACATCATGACAAAAAAATATATTTTTGGAGGATGTAGCTTTAGATGCTGCTGAAGTGGATGGCTTCCAACAGCAAGTTGCTTCCGTTATTTAGCCTTCCCTCACTGATAAAAATGGAGTGGACAAAAATTATAGAAACATCTTTCTAACGTGAAGCCAATCTCTCTAACAATTTCCACAAAAACGAAATGACAGTAGGTCAAGTTTTTACAATATGCTGAATAATATTATTCAGTATAAATTCATATTTTAATACAAAATAATTCAACCCTAATCCCAGCGGTGGAAAGTAACTAAGCACATTAATCAAGTACTGTACTTTAGTACAAATTTAAGGTATTGCTTAACTTACTAGTATTTCCTTTTCATTCTTTACACTTCTACTCCACTACAATTGAAAGGGAAATGTTGTACCTTTTTGTTATTTTTCAGTTTAAGTTACTAGTATCTTCACATACAAAACATAAAATGAGTTTATAAAATGTGATGCATTTGTATTGATTAAACTACTCAAAAGGTATGTCACATGACCAACCATAACACATACAGGGCCCTTTTTCTGCATTATGAGTACTTTCACATTTAAGACTTTAAGTACATTTTGCTAATAATATTTTTTACTTAATATTTACATGGCAGGACTTTTACATGTTATGGTGTGTTTTCACAGTGCTGCATTGCTACTTTTACTTACATAAAGGATCTGAATACTTCTTCCACCACCGTCTAATCCAGACTGCTTGGGTTTGTCTGTTTAAACTTGCAGTAGTAGAGGGACAGCTCTGTCTTGAGTAGCGAGTGCTGTAGGCATTTGCTGTTGTTTCCAATTCCCCGCTGAGCTTTGCTTGTGTATTGACACACATGTCCCTTCAGCTTCAACACTGTGATGTCTGACAGGAGTTTCCATGTTGGACAGTAGTTGGATGGTGCTATTCCCTTGTGGTTGGTAACTGGTTCATTTGTGCTGCTTGGCGTTAATGCGACACTACTAGTTCCTCCAACCAGTAGGTGTGAATCATTTCAGGACCCATTTGCTTTTGTATAGTTCCTGCTCTGAAAGATTGCATAAGTATGGTTCTGGGTCACTGAGCTTTGGAGCTACATAATTATCATTTCATGCAAATAATGTATTAACAAAGGTTTACAGTTCTGGTCCCAAATCTTAACCTTAGTTGTATTTCAACATTATCTTTTTAAGATGATAATCCACAACAACTATAGCAGGAGTTTAAGCTGTCGCAGTTCCTCAATGTCAAAAACTATTCAATTGCCAAGAAAATTTTAAGCTAACTTCTGAAAAGTCGTAAAAAAATAAATGGGACTATGTCGCGTTTCCATCAATAGGTTTGAAGCAAATAAATTTGGCTAGAGCGTAGATGTGTCAGAAGTTGGCGCTTTAGGCTTTGTATGACTGTAATCCTCCAGTAAACGGAGAAGACGACGTAGAGGTTGCAAACTGGAAACAAAACAAGTCAGCTTGGGCATCATCTACAAGAAAAATACACTTCACGGCATTGGACTATGAAACTGCACTGTTTGGAAAGGGATGATGGTGCAATCTTCCTGAGACATGAAAATCTTTGATGAATCACTTAGGTATTAGTTCAGTGGGTTAATTTAATTGAGTGATAATCAGACAGCCTAGGAGACCACCCAGTAAGGCCTACTGGTCAAAAGCTCCTAAGACACACTACTGTAAGTGATTTTGATCCCATTATTACCGGCACAGAGGAGGGCAGGAGTCACAGCAGGTGACCTAATTAGATCTCACATTGTAATGAGGATGAAGATCTATCTATCTGTGATAGGCCTTTTACTGTATACCCACCAAAGTGGTCTTGATGTAATTCCATATATCTCAGATCTCTCATTTAGAGCCGGAACGTAAACAACACTATTTATTAAGACTAAAAATTGTTGTTATTAAATACGTGTAGACTTCCTCATTGAGTGTTGTCATGGAAAATCACTTGACATTAGACAGTGGAGGAGATCTACATGCAACAGCGACATTCAGTAATTAACCACTGGCCTGCAGGGTAGAAGCTTAAATAACATCAAATACTCTATTACTGAGACACTATTAATTAATAAGAGTCATGGTGAAGCAGCATCTCCCCTTCCCCTCATTGTGCTAACTTTCTAGAAATCGATTGGTGTCTCAACTGCTGCCATTGTGTCTGACAGATGTCTTATTGCAGTACAACACTCACGCTGCAAGCAGTCACAGTGTCTGCAGCTGAACCAAGCCTGGCAAGATAAGAGTATAAGAGGCCTTTTGGGGTTGGAGCATGAAAAAAACCTCTTAGTTGTTCTTTGTTGACAGGTCACGGAAATCGTACATTTAGTGTTGGATAAAGGGAAGTTGAGGAAAACCTCAATTTTTGTGTGTAGCCAGGTACTGTAAGTGTGTGTTGTCTTTTGGCCATACAATTCGCATGACCGGGATGTCAATGTCAGTTGGCCAGGCACAAAATTCGGTACAGATGTCGTGGTTCCCAAGCGATGAATCCTGATATCTATAGTGAATCGCTGATTTTTTCACTAGTGCCAGCAGAAGCTTCACATTTGTACTTTTGAGGGAAATGTTTCAACAACTAAATTATTTGTCACTGACTTTGGTACCAATATTCATTGTCCCCTCAGGATAAATATTAATGACTTTGGTGATCCTCTGACTTTTCCTCTTGCGCCATCAGCAGATTAAAATGTCAGTCAATACTTTGTTTTATGACCAGCCTCAGCTGTACTTTGTGTTTAGTGAAAAATAGCAAATGTTAACATGCTAACAAGCTGAATGATGGTAATGGTGAACATGGGCAACATTATACCTGCTTAGTATATACATGGTAGCATTGAAGTTGTGAGCATGTTAGCATGCTGATTAGCATATAGTGCAGGGCATGGCTGTAGACTTGTTTGTTATCACCTCATAACTGTGTATTGATTAATAAGACACCTAGGCTATAATGACAAACCTCTAATTATCATATTCATATATGAGCTAGGCAAGCATTTGGTTTGATTAAACCAGGTGTATAATTACCTCATCACGCTAAGTCACAAAGTAGGGCTGCAGCAGATAATTGTCTCATCCCACACACTTGAGACTCTTCTGCTTCACCTTATTTACCAAAATGGTAAAAGTTCTGACTATCAAAGTTAAAATGTATCTTCTGTTATTTGGGAGTGTGAAGGTATCTGATTTCACTGAGATCTAAATTTGTACAATAAGTACATAAAAGGAATTTAACCTTTTTATAGATGCACAAATCACACACAGCCACAGCTTGGACCAACACAGCTCCACAGACATGGGATACATTATGGTTCTCTTAATTAGTATTCCAATTATGTCTATTATAATTGGTAATTATGATCCTGGTTATGATGCTTTACATGCACAGTAATAGGCTGCAATACACAACACTGTGATATTACAATAGTTTTGACATTCAGGTGCTAGTTCTCATTAGTGTTAAATGTTAATTTAATTTCATTATGGACGGATGTGTGTTTGTTGAAGCAATTGGCACTCCGTAATAGCTGCAGAAAACAGGGCCTGATGTGGGAGGCACATATATGCAAGATTCTACATACCTGCTCTCTCTCTCTTTGGTATGTCTTGGATTCCTGAGTTTTCTTTAGTTGGTGTTATCTGGCAAGCTATGAGCATTAAGTACATCCCTCTGTTTAACAGTGGGAAATGAATCAATCTTTTTCTGCTTTCACTGCATGATTTCAATAATTATCTGGGTTTACAAAAAAAACAAAAAACAGATCAGACTTATTGTAGTTTCACAAAGACAGTGACTTGTCAGGTAGCTCTGCAGTGCAGAACCACCCTACCCTGCTGCAGTCACTAAACATTAAAAAATCTTCATTTCTGAAGGATGAACTGCTCAAATTGTTGCTTTTTGTCACATCCATAGCATTCTCTATCGCAACGGTAATTCTGCTTAATGAGGATAATCCCTTAAATCAGGGCTGTATTGTCAGTATTGATCTTATCCTATTTTATTTCCTTATCATCCTCATCTATCGTCAGCATGTTCTGCTGATGAACATCAAAAGACACAAAGGAGGGGGATTATGGATAATTGCGGTGAAGAAAATCTAATTATACTTGGTTCTTCAGTCTCTGGCAATGAGATGGCAGTATCACTGTATTCAAATCACTTCGAAAGACTGAAATGTATCACGTAGTCTTGTAGCTTCTATGGAGTCGAAGATTTGAAAACTCAGACTTGTAGACTTTATAAACAATGATGACAAAAGCAGAACACAACGCTGCCCTGTGATTTCATGCGCATTGTGACTTGTGAATGACAGTTATGTTATTTAAAGCTCTGCGTCTTGATCATGTTCTTTGTTAATATTGTTAGCACATTGTTGTTGTTTTTTATCCCAC
Organism: Anoplopoma fimbria; assembly: GCF_027596085.1. Classification (NCBI taxonomy): domain Eukaryota; kingdom Metazoa; phylum Chordata; class Actinopteri; order Perciformes; family Anoplopomatidae; genus Anoplopoma; species Anoplopoma fimbria. The sequence continues at coordinate 22,005,501 of NC_072450.1, forward strand.
CTTCACGTATTTTTCCTAGTTCTGTTGTTGCCTTTGTTTCTGCTTCTGTTGTTGTATTTAATATTGTATATCTGTCTCTACAGCTTTCTGTTTTGAAGTTTTGCACACAGACGGAAATAAAAACTAACAACTTTTATAAATAGTTTATCATCACCACTGGCCATCACGCCAATTTATCATCTCTGGTGCTGAAGTAGGACATTGTAACTTTTCAGAACTATCAACTGTGTTTCTAGCAACAAATATAACAAAATTAATTACATTCTCCATTCATGGAGAACAATGTTGATATGTTGACTGTCAAAGCATTTGGTGACGACTCATCACAGCTGATGAAGATTTGCACACCTTGTGTGTCTGATCTAAAAAAATGTAATGATCGCAGTCCCTCCTAGACAGACAAACCCCTACCACCTGCACTATGAGCTGTGTGTTGTATTTTAATTTTGTATGGTAATTGTAAAGACCTGAAGTCAGCCATCAGTGTTATGCTCACAGGTTGTCATTTGTCATTCTTGATTGGTTGCCATTCTCAGGAGAGTCTTATCTAATATGAGCTTGTCAGAGGGCTCCAGACTCCAGTAGAGAGACATTGACGAATGCAACAAGTCTTCCAAATTTTGACTAAATGCTGCTGTTTGCTAATGACCTCTAGAACGACACATGGAAGCTTTTTTTGATCAGACCAAATTATTTGCAGGAGACATCATTTTTCTGTGCTTTCCAAAACCGTTACAAAGTACTGTTTTGGGTCAACATCCTGGTTTGGGCTCATTACTATTTGGTTAAGGAGAAAAAAGCTTAATTGTGAATGGGCCATCACAATATTGTTTAAATATGGAGATAACAGTGCACATTTTCAGACAGTCTCCCCTGGAGAGAGTTCAATGACTAACTGGCAAATGAAAAGGAGGGAGAAGTTCTAAACCAATCTGGATGTAGGATTGTCCTTTCGGAAAGTTACAGAGAGGGTCAAACACAGCCTCGCCAATCCGATATTAACAAGCATGAGAGATTGTGGCAGCTTATGTTCCCTTAAAGGCGAAGTTATCATCACTCCTTACTTCCAGCTGTTTGATGAGCTTAGTGCGTCCTTGTGGGGCATGATGAGGTCAAAGGCCAAATATCAATACTGTGCACATACAAGATTCACATAATAATCCATGCCACACTATTTGGTAGGGGATTATTCTTGCCTCATGAGCTTGTTCCAATGAGAGTTTATCTGTGTCACACACCAGTTCATTTCTGAAGGTGTTAAATGTCTATGTCGGTTACAAGCAATGATGATAGAGAATAATTCAGTGCACAGCGGGTTCCTTGTTTATCTGTGATCTTCATTTATTCTTACACGGGTGAACATGTGTTTTTTGGTAAAACTTCCTGGAATATAATGTCTTTCTATTTGAATTTTACCTGCACATAAACACAAAAAAACATTAATTTGACTTTTTTGGGGTTTCTAAATGTAAGGGCCCAATTAAGGATGGAGTCCAAGAGCTAACCTTCGATTTGATTTGGGGGCACATTTTGTATTCCTTTTTCCTGCAGTTTGAAGCTGCTTTATATTGTGTAAGGCTCCTTTTTCAGTAAGTGAGAGCAATAAAACAATGTTTTAAGTGCTGCTGTATCCTTTGCTTGCAAGTTTCACTAATTCATTTAATTCTACTACAACAATAAAATACAAAGACAAAATACCGACACCAAATGCCACTTCAAGGTAATCAAACTTTTTTTTTAGCATTGAATGCAAAAAACCTATCTAAACCTGCAGGGACTGACCAGAGGTCTGGTTGAGGTGGGGAATCCTTGGTGTTTGTGTGAGGGTCAGGCAGCAGGGGACAGATGCTCGACAGAGGTCACGACAGACAGTGGGTCATAAATATAGGAGACAGGCTGATCTGGCCTGTGACAAGGAAAGGGCAGCTGTACTGTAATGGGTGATAAATGTCAGTGCCTCCCCACAGCCTCAGATGAGCGATTGTTAAGCAGCTTCTCTGAGCCTGAGCTTATAAAGCCTCAAGACAGACTGACAAGCAGTAAAGGAAACATTTACACGGATAGAACGGCTTGTTTGGATGCCCCCCTTCCTCGCTGTCGCCATAGGCAAAATGAGAAAGGTGATTAATCAGGTTGTTAGCATGTTTGATGGAGAGTAGAGGAGAGAGGGAATCCATGTGCTGAGAGGAGGGTGTGACAGGTAACAAAATGAGGAGGAGATCTCCGCTGCTGTGATTCATCAGGGGTTACTGATCCTCGGAGGAGCAATAATTTTTAAAGTTACGGGCCTTGATTGCAATAATGTCCCCATAGCAACTATTATCTTTAATGACTATTATTATGGCTGTCATAAAATGGAGACTGGAGCAAGTCTTATCAAAATATAGTATGCAACTGCACCTTCAAATGTCTTCCTGGATTAAAAACTAGTTTTAATTTTTGAATTCTCCAACTTTAAAAAGGCAGATTAGTAAAAGGCATGATGTAATTTAAGTGTTCAAAACCAAAAGGCATAAGAATATACATATTATATATGTTTTGTTTAGTTTCTTTTTTTTTGTCAGGAATCATATAAAACTTTGAACCTCCTACAATGATAAGATATATACATTTAAACCAAATGCAATCACACATACAAAGGTACATTTATTTAAATTATTGCATCCAATACTATAAAATATAAATTAGAATACAGCCCCAATCAAATGTGATATTCTGGCTATTTTCCTCTCCCTCATAAAGGCAAAATATAACAGCATGGGATACGATATCTTCACATTGTTAATTGAGCAATAAAATTACAAAAAGGTGAGACTTACATTTGGAGACTCTGGAGACTTTCCTCTCGCCACCACCTGAACCACCACAGCCATCTTCATCATCACAGTCGCCGCTGTAACGTCCCTCTGAGTCTCCACTTCCTGTTTCAATCTGATCCAGTGACCCCAGTTTAGGAATGGACTTCCCTTGCAACAGCTAGTTGTGAAAAGAGACACAGAAAAAGACACATTTTTAGTTAACATATTCATATTTTTCAACAAAAGTAAACTCCTTTAAAGTAGTAACCTTAAATAACTATTATATGAATAATACATTCAATAGTCAAAAAGTGAACAAGGTCCTCTCATGGCAAGGATAGTGCAGAATATGCATTCAGAAAATGAAGAGGAAAAAAGGGGAGAAAGTGCAAAATAACTGCTGATTATGCTAATGAGCCACAGTCCTCTAAGTAATTAAAAAACTATGAATCTACTGGATAACTGCTATGCAAAGGGCATATTTTCATACACATTCTTGGCCAGATTTTTTTCTGCATCCCCTGCTTTCAATGTTAAAAATAAATGAATTGTTGAATTCCCTTATTTGTTGGTTCATTAAAAAAATACAAAATCCAATGATAAGCCAACATTTATCCTGAATGACACCACCTACAGTCTCCAATTGAATGGAACTATAGTATGTGTTACATGACACTCGCCCTTCTCGACCGCAGTGGCCTGCAGGGCAGCTAAACTTTCTGCTGCGTTGCTGTGCAGCAGAATCTCAATCAAAGACTCTGCGAACTCGATACCAGGGGAAATGCATACACTAATTGGCTCATTTAAATTCATGGTGCGTTATTGGAAACAAGAGGGAATGCTTTGTGTTGATCAGAAAGGTATTGTCTATGCTAATTAATTACTGTTGTGGTTCAGTGCAGCGGAGCAGAAGTGTCGGGGTTGCTGCCATGGCTGAGCTCGGACATATCTGTGCTGGTAATTAGCCTGTCTGAGTCTCAGCTCCTCAATGGTGACAGGTTAGAAGATGTGGAATATTGAGAGTTTGGGCAATCTAAGCGCTCCTTCCATGTGTGTAATTGCCATGATTTTCTTTCCATTTAAGTCTGATCACACTTTTAATACACTACATGGAATAATGAGTTTCTGTGGTGCCTGAGATTCGCTTGGTCTGGGAGTTTGACTGAATTTGAACTTTGCGCTTCACAGTCCAGGAGGTAGAGCACTGCTCGAGGGCCCAGTGGGGTGCAAAGGCTGTCAACTCTGACGTTTACAAAAGAAACAGCATCTTGCAATAATTACAGTAGACATGTGAACTGCACATGTGAAACAATATGCTACCTGATATTCACCTATTTATAGATTGCGACAAGGTGAAAGGTTAATATGTTTGCATATATGAGCCTGTGTATCGATGCATGAATGTGTTTGGGTGATAAAAGGGACGCTTTCTTTAACACATATTTAGATTCTCAATCATTCATTCGCACACATAACCTTCAAGTCTCAAGTCACAACATTATTTAGTTTATAACAAAAAAGATATATTTATGAGGGGAATAATAAGAGAGTTGGAAATCTGAAATATTTTCTGACTTTGCCAGAAGAATATTTTCTATTACCAGTTCACTCCTATAAATTGGTTTGTCACACGCACACTCAAACTAAAAGACAAGGCAAACAAAATGTGTTGTTCTTGTTGTCAAAGAAATACAATACAGAAACAAATCAACAAGGAATTGACGCCACTAACAAGCATAGCCTGTGTAGCCAAAACCTGAAATAGCTTATTTGTCTGTGCAGTAGACCTCCAATGACGCCCAAAAACTATTTAAGAACACATCAGTGAGCATAACTGTTGCACTGATTGACAAGTTCCTTCATTATGATGAATAAGGGCACTGTATTACATTTTGAGTTGATCCCACATACACCGTCCACAACAACCTTTCTTATTTACTCCTTTATGACTAACATTTCAAAAACTTCATTATTATTATCATTACCAGCTGCGACAATGTGTTGTTGTTTACCATTAGATAATAGAATGACTCAAACAAAGGCACCATTTAAAAATAATATTTTGGGTTTGTGTGATCACTAGCAGTTGATATGATTTGCATGAAACAGTGGTAATTAATTAATCAACCTCTATAATGATATTTTACAGCTTACTAATTTGTTAAAAAAAGCTGGGAAAACATTTGTGGTGTTTGAATAAGTCTGTCAATCAGCAAGCTGCTCGATTATTTAATGCTTGAGGGCCATGGGAGTAGCAGCTCTGTGTTTGATTGTATTGAGTAGCTGTACTGCTCTTTCTGACACACACACTTCTAACTGTGTTATTGGCCTCACTTCTGTGAATGACATGAGGCTTTCTCTAACACTGGCTGTGGGACAGGAGCTCTGATTTCGTTCAATGCATCTCCAGATGAGAAACTGCTCCAAGTAAGCACCCTCGGGCAGGCTTCTGGCTGTTACTGCAGTGTGTGGAGAGTTAATGACCACCAAATACCAGTTACTCTTTTCAAAAAACAAAATCCCCAACTAAGCTATGACCACAAGAATAATGAAGAATAACACATTTTCTTCAGTACAAAAAATAATGGTTAACTAGATGTTGGATTTTAATGGAAATTTCACCCATATGGGCGTTCATGGCGTAAGAGAGAACACAGCATATTTTGAGATTATCTCATGAGCTCTCTATTCAGTTACCAAAACTCCACTTACTGTACACCTGATTCTCAAATAGGTCACTATCATTATATCTTATTTTCCCTGCTTTATTAGTAGAGATACATACGTTTTATTACTGCAATAGCACCTCCATTTTGCACTATTACATCCATTCTGCACTATTACATCCATTCTGCTCTTTTAATTCCATTTCATTGTTGTTGTGTTTTTATGTTTATATACGTACTTTTGTGTATATATATATATATATATATATATATATATATATATATATATATATATTTATGCCTAATGTTGCTAATTTGCCTAATACCAAAATGTGTATCTATTGTATGTGCTATATTGAAATTAACAATCTCCACTTAATTTAGCATCTGCATGACACAAATAATTAATTGTTTATATAATTGTAAATAAATTCAGGCAATGAGGGGTTAATGCAAATTCAATTACTTGAATTATTTTAGTTTCAGCATGTGGTTCTCAACCTTTCTGAGTCTAAATTATCCTGGTGGTGATACACCTCACAATTTTGTAAAATGTTACATGTTAATTAAATGCACCAGCACCATGGCACTACGGTGTGGAAACACTGGCAGTAAACACAATTGGGAGAAAATCTGCCGTTAATAACAATGAGGATAAACAAGCAATGACTATGGGAGGAGTGGAAATAGCAAAGTGATTAGACACAAAACAATATTAGCAAAAAAAGTTATTTTGGAAACAGTGAACATGCAGTCCAGGCTACCGGCTCAGACAACAAAAAAGATATTCGATGTAGTTTTATTGTGGACAGACTGTCTGTCTCTGTCTTCTTATTACTCGCTGACACAAAATTGTATTATCACATCACTAATAAAGAACAAAATAAAACAAATAATTCATTCCACTGATGAATGTGGTTTCATTTCTCCCCTGCCAAATAACATGATTTATTAAGCCTTTAATATACAATTGACATGTTTCTTTTGGAAATGGCTCTTTTGATAAATGTTCTTGAGGCAATTTTTGGTAATTTCACCAATAGAATTTACATAAATTTGGTTTAAACAAAAAATCTCAACTCTTGAATGGATTGTCTTTGAATTTGGTGTAATTATCCACGATGCCCTGTGGATGAATCCTATTGGCTGTGGAAAACCTCCGACCTTTCCTCTATTGTCATCACCATGTCAAAATTTTACTTCTTCCAATACTTTAGTTTATGACCAATTACTTGAATAACATTCCCATCAGCCTCAGCTGTATTTTGGATTTAGTACTAATTAGAAAATTCTAAACATCAGCATGTAAAACATTGTCTTTGTGAGTATGTTAGCATCTCAGAGCACTACTGTGCCGGCTCAGGTGCAGCCTCACAGAAATGCTAGAGCGAACGCAGACTAGAAAATTCCCTATTGCTTCTTTTTGAGTGAAATATCTTGTTATATTTACTTGTATTATTGTCTTCCTTGTCTTTGGTTACCTCAGATCCCCACCCTAAAAACAAGCCCTGGTCACCAGAGATATTAAACACATTTCACAGCAGCACTGTACTCATCACAAACTTCTTCATAATACCAGCTGCTTCTTCGGAAAAATCACTGTGAGGAGACTGTGAGGCATCTCAAAAGATTCAGGATGGTAACTGAGGCTTGGCTTAACTCTCATCGCTGCACCATAGACAGTATATTCTGACAGGCTGCATCACAGTATGTACTTTAGCAGGTTTGACTGCACAGCACCGGAACCTTCAGCACAACAATGATAAGCCAGCATCAAGAAATTTACTGGCACAGACCTACCACAGCTCTATGATATCTTCATTACCCGCTGCATAAGGAAAGCCCAAAGCATCATCAAGGACACCAGTCATCCAGCCCACACACTATTTTCACTCCTGCCATCTGGAAAATGCTACTGGAGCATTAAATCACGCACCACCCATTTCAGGGACATTTTCTTCCCACAGGTAGTCAGAATAATGAATAGTACCTCCACAAACACACAAACACACACACACACACACACACACACACACACACACACACACACACACACACACACACACACACACACACACACACACACACACACACACACACACACACACACACACACACACACACACAGATATGCATACACACTGACACTAAAGATATGCATACACACTGACACTAAAGCTGTGCATATGAACGGTATAGCGTTTTTTAGTGTGCTTTTTCCCTGGTGTCACTTGATTACACTATCCATTGTGTTTTTTATTCCTTTTCCAAGGTTGAGAATGCCACAGTGCAACAATTTTACTTATTTATTAACACAGATGAACTTCATATTGGCATCTGCCTCTAGAATAAACAAACTCAAGCAGGTAAATATAAAATAGAATATAAGAGTAATTAAACTCTACACCATGTATTTTTTGGCTATGAATGTACTTGTTCAACCTCTATATAGAGGTATTAAAAATAATAAACCACGACATTGCTCTAGCATTTCTAAAACAATATCATGCACTAGACATAACAATTCTGCTTCACTGCAGTCTAATGCTCAATATGTTAACTCAGCTGTCAATTCAAATTTTGTGACCTCAAGACATTAAGGTATTTATGTACTCCTGCTGCGTCTACAGTAATGGAACAAGGGGATGTCCATGTCACTCTGTATCTTGTAAAAGTAAGGATATTATCACCATTTATCCTGCACAACTACTTTCCACCGCAGATGAAGGTAGCTCCAAAAATACTGCAAGAGTTTCTGAGATTGTCGGTCTGTCAATAATAAAATATATTTATAGTTAATCAAAATGTACAGATTAGAGTATGTATAGGATAAATTTCCTAAAGAGGTACCGGGTGTCTTAAATAACACAGAGATCCAGAGATGAATAAAACTGTGTTTGGATTTTTAAGCTCATCAGTATTCTCTTTGAACACACTCTACTATCTGTAAATAGAGGGTGGAGGAGAGATCTTACAATGATCATATTTGCCAGGCAGAGGAGAAAAGTGTCAGGATGTGAGTCGACTCCCAGGACACACACTGTCATTTTTCATCTGCCTCACTGCAGCAGCAGCAACACTGACAGGGTGTTGATCCAGACCACTTGCAGCAGCAGCAAAGCAGATCAGTGAGTGAGAGGCCCGACTAGAAATTACAATATACAGTAATGATAAGAGTCTGTACCTCCAGGTCTGAGGACGTGGTTCTCTGAAGGATTTCACCCTGCAGGTTGGAGGTGAGTCACTGCCCCGAGCGAGGGATTTCAAGAATCTCAGGGTCTTTTTCAGGTGATCCGGTGCAACGTCAGCAGTGATATGGTCGTTTTACCGTTTTGGTGAAAAGGGATCCGAGTCAGAAGGCAAAGCTTTCGATTTACAATTCATCTACGTTCAGCCCACTCACCTATGGTCATGAGCTTTGGGTAGTGCCCAAAAGAATGACATTGTGAATACAAGCGGGCCAAAGAGCTTCCTTCATCAGGAGTCATCTGGGCTCAGCCTTAAAGATAGGTCGAGGAGCTCAAACACCCGAAAGGAAAAAGTTGCTGGGGAGAGGGATGTCTGGAATACCAAGCTGCCCGACGACCCGGCCCCAAATAAAATGGACTGGTGGATGGTTAGATAGTAAAGTGAATTTTAGATAAAAATCATAATTCAAATCAACCATATGTCCTACGTCTCAACATTTATAAAAAATAATAATAATAATAATCGAAAATTATTCCTATTTTCAAAAACTAAAAAAGGAAGTGATCCTACTAGCACGTAAAGCATGATATAGCTAATTCTTCACTGCAACAGAACTCCATTGTTGGCCATAAACTATTAAAAAAACATTAATGAGCTACAACTTTGCACTGGGTGATGTGTTCCTTCATTACAAAGAACATGTGCATTGCAGTTTATTTTTGTACAATCCCATATACACCTATCTGCTGCATCAAATACTTGCTAAAGCACCAAATGTGTATTAATTTGTGGTTAGAAATAGCCAACAACAAATATATGATTTACTACTAAACTACAGTGCACTGTTTTTAAAGGATGTTGCTTGTCTTTAAAAATTTAAAAAGTATAAATTCATGAAATGTTTTTAAAGATACATGTCTGTAGAAAAAATGAGTGAACTTGGGGCTGCGAGTCATGAACAAGGTAGTGAAGCTAGAAAGTATTGGGAGATGTGAGGTTATTACAGCCTTGTTGTTTTACCATGATCACAAATTCCCTCAACCATAACCAAGTATTTTCAATAATCTAAACTCAACCATATCTGAACCATGCTTTGGGTGTTTTAGGTAGATACGGTAGGGGGAAAACAACATTAAACCAATGTGTTAAAAATTGTCAGATATTTATATCAACATATCTGCCGGTCAGTCTGATATGTTGAAGTAAATTGTATTTCTTTAAGGTGAAAAATAACTACATATGAATGCAATTCTTAGGAGAAAAGGTTCTTAAAATGTAAACACATGTATTATTCAAATGGGATTTTTTTTTTTTTAAATGTTTTGCAATACTGTTAAACTTGAATGCTGCAACCCATGAGCAATTATACAGAGGATTCTGCTGCTGTTGCTCAAACTGGACTTTAATGGATAAGCACATGCAATTATTTAAGATACAGTTGTTATCTACAGATATGCAGTGTAGCTGGTTTTGGACTTGAAAGTTTTTATTTCCTGTGCTTACCTTATGGGTATAATGAATGACACAATGGGCGTGGATTTTAAAACAAATTATAATTCTGCAGGTTTTGGTATTTGTCTCCAATTAGGACTCGCTTGCACAGCCCTGACATTTCAGACTTTACAGACTCTTTGCTGGATACCAACATGATTTAATCGAACAATATAAGTCAGCAAGTCGGCACCTGTGGTGTGTTAAATTTCAAATATTCTTTAAGAGAACAGGATGTTGTTTATAATCAAGACTGTCTTTACTCGTTAACTGGACTTCTATAACAGTCAAATGTTATGATGGTTGGCTCATTCGGAGCACGGAAAATAAGATGTGAATATATTCTCAGTGTTAATCCTTTGGACTAAGAGGAGAGGGGGCATGAATTATTCACAAACAATACTGCTGGTCAACCACCACATCAATGACTGGTAAATAATTCAGCCCGCAGACGGGGTGAGGAGCTGCTTGCTCCTGATTTTGATTGAGAGACACAGGGACAGGGCCTACTTATAGATTCTTAATGGGTTTTACCACATCAGGAGGAGAGGACAGGCAAGAAGGAGAGGAGCCAACAAATAATTCAAAGGAAAGAGCTGCTGATGAGCAAGATGATGAAATCTAGAGTTTGTACACTTAGATTGCATGATGAATTTGTCAATAGCTACACTGCTGTTTTGTGTTTTCCCGCAGCCTCGGCTGTGGAATAGTAATGATACATTTCCATTTGATTCTAGGGAAACTCTGAGCAGTTTCTGCACTTCAGTTTGTCAAGGTCAGGGGCGAATAAATGGAAATAGTAAAGAACATTTCTGATATGAAAAACATTTTGCATGGACACATCATTCTTATCCTCATAAAATGCCCAACAGTGGCGCCTTTAAAAGGTAACAGAGTTACATCTTTTGCCTTCATCCAAATCTTATTTCAGTGTACACTTTCTGCACAGCCTTTTTAACGGGCAACCTGCCATTCATGCACGCATGCACATGTACTTAAAGGTAAGTTTCATCTTATTAACAAGGTGCACCAGGACCATAGTGATTTATAGAAGTAATATGCTGTGTGGTGTATACCCGACATTCACACAGGCACTCGTGTGCACCATTGAATGAGTGTGTGCACTGGTATATGTAATTGATGTGTTTGCCGGTCATAAACTGAGCTGCCATTAACCCCCCACACACCTATATACTTCCTCCCCTTGCATCCAGTATTCATCTACCACAAAACAATCCAGTAAATAAAAATTTAAAATCATCACTATTTAACACCAGCTGCATGTCACATCTGAACACGATCATGATATCTTCCTAAATCCCCAGCTTCCAACATAAACAGCCACACTGTCATTGAATTACATGATTACCATTTCCTGACATGTCATCTGTTCAACTGGCTATGTGCCTCAAAACATGTCTGACAAACACCTTGAAGACGGCAGGGGAATAAAACCTGAGGGTTGAAAATGAATGTTAAATGACAATTCAGGTCAGAAACACAGGCTGACACTTGTGCTGCATTTCACAGGCTAATGAGATGCCAATCAGAAATATTTGTCAATCAAGTCCCAATGAGACGATAATGCAAATAGACTCAAGGACTGTGAACACACAAGCTGTTGAATAAATAGCACCAGATGTATTATATAAAAGCGTGCAATGGTTAGACACAACATCGCTTTCACCTTCCTCTATGTCATCTTACAGTATGAAAATAGATGTAATTTTATACTTTTAGTGACTCTAAAGCACCAACCTGTATACTTCAACGTCTACAGGGACCTTGTTGATTAATTAGCTCTCTTAAAAGCATTCACTGCTTCAGAAAGCCGGTGCTCAACCGTATGAGTATACTTAAGACAGCAGGGTTTTTTTGTATAAGGCACCCTGCCTGATGAGGTGTTTTTATTAAAAAAAAGAACGATTCATATTCAAGTCCTTGAATGAAAACAAAATATAGGTTGTCTGTCATGCAACGCAGCTAATGACTGTTTCTAAATAGTTTATGTGAATAAAAGTACTTGGTAGAAAAGGGTAAAAATAAATAATAATAATAAAAAAACAATCCTGGTTTCCCAGGAGGGGGCAGCGTTGGTGGGGGCATGTTGTTTAAGGCACTAATGAGACAATGAAATTGAATCCAGGAAGTTCAGTTTGAGTAACAGATTGTTGATTACAGGCTTTTCAGATGACAAAACACTAAACAGCACCTTATAATACACACAGATAATATTTCACAGTTCTGGAAAGTCATCACTGTGGCAACTATTTTATCTATTGAATATGAACTTGCATGCATTTCATTGGCCATCGCAGTACCTAGCCAGATGGTGTCGCGTTGAGACAAAACTTGAACCAGGTTCTTTTTTTTTTTTTTTTTGCTGGACGACCCTGCATTGTTGTGCCAGAGCCCTCTGTGTTACCAACTATGATGCAAAGACTGGCTACATTCAAATGAATGAGAAGGATGTGTTTTTTCATTCCCGGCTCAAGAAGTCCGTCTTAAAATTCAACCAATCTGTTACTGTCCATATGTTGTGAACTTTTTACCAAATATCTACAATGACTGATCAAGGACCCCCATTTTTCTGTGAGCTTCCCTGATGCCTTAGTGGCATTTAGTGCTTCGGTAGATGAACATCAGTTTACTAAATTAACAGTGTCAGTGTGGATCGTATCACAGGAGTCCTCAGTATCACCTTCATGCCGTTAACATCTTGCATCTGGTGTGAACTGGGGTGAGACTTTTTGCAGCACTACAAAAAAATCCCACACGTGCTGCTTTCACTGTCAAAGTCATAATTTGCACGACCAGGTTAGCATTTTCACTAACTACAAATGCTGGCATTCTCTAAATAGAAACCACCTTTAAAATTGTATTTGTTAAGGCTCTGTAAAGTTTCTTATCCACAAAAGTGATTGGGAGAAAACAAATCAGTGCATTATGTAACTGATATGAGGCTTAGACGTAGCACAACAAAGCCCTTCTGTTTGAGAATCAGTTTGACCCAGTGATGGAGTGTAAATTAGCTTGAGTGTACTCGAGATGTTGCTACAATTAATTATAGGTTGTTTGCATCTTGACTTCACATAAAACCCCAAAACCGCAAAATAGCTTACAGCATTATACGGCTCGTTGAACACAAGATCTGGATGGTTATCATCATGACTAAAAAAGTCAAGGTTCACTATTTACCCAGCTGAACAGGCAGCGTGTCTTTATTTATATTTTGTCTGCATGTGCTGGAGGCAGTTCTGACACAGAACATGAGGATTTGGCAAACAGTACTTGTGCAAAAGGGCAAGTGCTGAATTCAACACAAGTAGATTTTGACTACAAACATCTAACTTTTAAGGGCTCTCAATTTTACAGGCAATGCCTTTTGAACACTACTGAAGGCAGCCATCACACCTCAACCCATCAAATTGGCCACATTTAGATTACACAAGCAGGGTAAACAGAAAAGAAAAGCAGCAAAATCTAGAATTGGAGTAAAATTATGAAATGTTACGATTGCCTCAAAATCTTGTCTAAAAAAAAAGGATTGATTTGGTGCCTCAAAGATCCCTTGTAAGTATCTCATTCAGAAATGATTACACGAAATACAGCTTTAACAATGCCTGGTTTAAATTTAATAAGCACTAATCTCTGAGTGTTTCGTGTGATATGGGAAGTTTTTTGATATTCTTGTTTTATCCTCACACCTTACATGAACTTATTGAAAGACCATCTGTTTAACAGCTAAAAAAAAAACAGACTCCTGTGTTGTATTGGTGTTGTGTTTAATTAACAGCATGTTGTCAATGCCTCAGAGATTTCATTTGGATACTTTATATTTAAATTATGAGGGACTAATTAGCACTTTCTTTTGTTTTATTACTTAGTTGGGGGATTGTTGTAACTGTGGTTGAATTGTACTTGTAAAGCCTTTGCTGAATAGTGTAAAACATGGGTGAGATAGCTTGGTTTTTGTCAACACGTTCTGACTTTGTATGGCAGCTTGATCTATGGCCCTACTGTTCAAACTATGACTTTATTTTAAAAAAAAACGTCTGTGTTCACAGGAAAAAAACTTTATTAGCTTTTTGGACCAGACCATCCATCCACCCTCCTCCTCCTCCTCCTCCTCCCTATCTAATCTGACTTCCTCCTTTATTACCGCCAAAGCTATGGCTACGTAGAGCATCATGGTTCGAAGCGTAGGACCACCGACCAAGCTGCCGTAGTTGACACTTTGGAGTAAGAAGGAGCTGTTTGTGTTGTTGAGCTCTATGAATAATCATGTTGGTCGTAAATTTCATTGATTTTATACAGCTGCCCTGACATTTAGGATGCTTACGATCTTATCATATTCATAATGAAATATAGCTGGATAATTGTTAGGATGCTAATGAGAGTATTTAGAAGAAAGCTCAATTTGTTAAGGTGTGAATCTATTTTAAATTTCACTAGCACTCAGGTCTAAACAAAACTAAGAGTTTACTACCTGTTCACCATCTTAGGTTAGAACTCTATTTGCTAAGCACTAAGGGCAGCTGAGGCTGATGTAACTGTTTTGCAGGTATTTGGTCACATTGGACCAATAAAAAAAGTTGAGGGATGAGGGTGCTACATGAAAAGTCAGAGGACCAAAGTTAGTTCAATTTGTCCTGAGAGGTATGTGAATGTTTGTGTACCGCATTTCATGGCAATCCATCCAATACTAATCTCATTGTGGCACCAGAGGAAAAGTCAGGGAATCCACCAAAGTCATCAGGATAAATCATTTGGAAACCATGAATGACTCTGAAAAATGTGTTTTTTTGTTTTATTTTCACTTGATGAGTAAAAACTTGACCTGCTGGGAGTGTTGGATGGAAGATCGGGGATCAAAGTCTAATGTCTGTTTAAAATGTCTTTGCAATTCATAGTTGCTAAGATATTTCAGTCTGGATCAAAGTGGTGGACCAACTAAATGGCACTGCAGAGAGCCAAAAAATATGTAAGAAAATATGAATGTTAAAATGTCTTTTTAGATCAGACATTAGTTTGTTGCCAGACCAATCTATTGGAGGTGGGATTATGACAGAAAACACATCATATAACAGAAAGAAAAGACAAAACGTTATTAATGAGCTCTGGTTGAAACTCTGTTGAGGTTGCATCGTTATTTTATGTCATGTTGCCTTTCCTAAGCAAATCCTTTAAATGTATTTACATTGGCTGATTTCTTAGGACAATTGGCAGACAGTAAGTCAGTGTAAGGTGTTGGATTTTTATTCCATTCATAACAAACATTGCCTCTTATTCATCTATTAATAAACTACCTCTGGAATAAATGTTCCTGGAAGAGACAGTCACAACTTTCTTGACAGAAATCGTGCATCTACTCCGTCACTGTCTTTGAATTGTTAAAAAGACTTATTCAAAAATTCAAGACATTTTAAAGACAACTGTGGAGGTGCTGAAAACAGAACATTATTCCAAAACTGAAGCAAAAAACAAAACTTCGATATACTGTTTGTACTCCAACACAACGATTATTGAATGAGCTGTGAATCTGAACATCGAATATCACACTGTAAGCGTTGTTTTACTCTTGTATCTTTCCTATATGTCAGACCTACCTATATTTTTTTCCCACACTAGAGATTTTCCTCTCAGATGGGTGAGTTAACTGATAATGAGCTGCACATAAGTGTTGCGCCCCCATGTGTCATTTTTCATCGCTGCTTGTGACGGCACAAACAGATTCACACAACGCTTCAGTTTTTAAACAAAGCAACTGACGGCTGAGTATGTTTACAGTCACTGAAGGACTTGCTCTCAGAAGATTATAAATGATAACCTAATCTCTGCTGATCTGACGATCGTGATCTGTTTCATAGTTACAGTAAATCATGTGCAGCAGATGAACAATGTCTTAGTTTTCTAAGCTTTCAAGTATAAAAAAGTCTTTCTCCTGTCGGTTAAAACTCACAGAACCACAAGGACTTAGGCAATGAAGCACATTTAAGCTGGCAAAAACACACACACACAGAGGAAGACTGGTACACAGTGAATGTCAACGTGGCAGATCAGGTGTTCGCAAATGGTTATGATATAGATTTATGTGTTCTGACATCCCACAGATGGTGTGAATTAGTCAGGGAGGGGGTGCCAGCACGAGGTCAAGAGAGATGACCTGGCCTTCAGCCTGCCACTTTGGAATCCAAAGCAACAGACATGTGAAGCTGCTGCTGCAGTGCAACAACCCAGAAGCTGCTACAGCAGCTGTTATTGAGGCTGCAGAATAGAAAGTGCTCCAGTAAACTGCCCTAATCTCATCATATTGAGAGATAAACAGCACTGAAAGGAGCCACAGCAGCACAAACGTGCAGGGCGAGTGATAGAAAAGCTACATTGATTTTGACAAAGAGCAGAAAAAGAATTTTGTAAATATGAAGACACACAAACCAGACAAAATGGGTTTATAAATGTGTAAAGATTGATTTTTTTTTCATTGCCTGGAGATGGTTTTGCATTTGAGACTAGTTTTCTATTAGATGGTACTTACTGGTAATATGAAAGATGATATGATTATTCAAAGGTCACGAATAAGAGGCAACTGCTTTGTGAGCTGTTGTTTCTTCTCTGTGTACCTTGAATAACAAGACAAAAGCTAACAAGAGATACTTAATGTTCCATAAACTCACAAAGACGCACAGAGAATTAGCATATTGCCTGAGGAGACTGATACCATATGTTTGAGAGAATGAGGGATGGAATTATAGACTTAAAGTGGAGCGAGAGCTGAAAAAAAAGATTAAAAAAACTATAATGTACATACAGTAAATAAGTAGAGACGTAGAGAGAGGCTCACCTGATTGATGTGCTTCAGTTTATCAATGATCTGATTTATTACAGGGTCTGCTCCCTTCACTTTGACTTCAGGGTTGGCACTCTGAGCCTTGATCCCGTTTCCGACCACACGCAGGGTGTAGCTGTGAACAAAGTACAAAAGACAGAGGGGCCTGTAAGTATTTCCTTATATCCATCAGTCAGGTTAAAGCATAACATGTGAAATACTAGTGTTGAAAAATAAAGCACATTTACTAAACGAAAATATTGTACATTTTACTCTTACTACATTTATTTGACAGGACTAAGTACCTGTTATTTTTCACATTAAGATACATAAAAAAAACATGATGAGAAAACACCATTCTTTGTTAACGATTTAAACAGTGGCTACCAAGCAATTTGTCTTGTGATTTGATACAAAAGTAGAGTCTAGTTTGGGCCCCTTGTGATGTTCAATTTGTCTGAGTTCTGAGCCCAAAATGGCAAAACTTTCCAATATTTCACAAAAGGGTTAAGATTAGAGAAAAGTACAGAAAATGTAGTCAGATTTGTGTGGCAGAACTTTGTCTTTTCTACTTTCCTCCTCCATTAATCATCTCCTAAATAAAGGAATTAAAACTAGTTCCAGCTAAAAGTATAAGCAATCTAATAATAAAATGTATAATTATATATTAATAACAGGTTTCTCTAGAAGGAGTTCTTGTTTTAAAATACTTTAAGTACATTTTGCTGATATGTCTTTTCATTTACTTAAGAAGAATTTTCTAAGCAGGATTTTTCCATTGTAAGATTGGTACTTTTACTTTTAAGGTTCTGAGAACTTCTTCCACCAATGGGAAATATACCGGTAATGTGTTTGAAAATCAAACTTGACACTGAATAAAGTCTAATCTATTATCTCTTCTTCTCTTGTGCTCTAAAATATTAATATCAATATTCTGAACTCACACAAAGGTGATGGCATTATTCATATGTAGGCACGATCAGCGGATAAAGTAGGATTTGTGATATGGGCGAAACATGAGCAGCCATATGTCTCTGCTGCAGTGCTGCAAGGCTGCACATTACATGTATGGTTTTATAAAAACTGTATATTAAATCTTTATGCCCTCTCCTAGAAATGAAACTATTAAACCACACTTTGAGTCCTGTATACTTTTATGATCTCTAATGTTTCAATATGCGGTGTTAATCCTTGTTCTAAAGCGGTTCATTGTTGTTATAGCTTGGTAATAGGCTTCAGTTCACCTCAAGGACTCCTCACTCTTTAGTTTGAATACAGTTTGTCAGCTGTAATGACTTTGACCATGGCAGCCGGTGAGAGAGCACAATTCAATCACATCTCAATCTTCAGCATATCGCTTAATCAAACTAGTAGATCAAGGTAAAGTCACTCATTGCTGAAATACCTGTGTGTGTGTGTGTGTGTGTGTGTGTGTGTGTGTGTGTGTGTGTGTGTGTGTGTGTGTGTGTGTGTGTGTGTGTGTGTGTGTGTGTGTGTGTGTGTGTGTGTGTGTGTGTGAGAATTTGTTAAATAAAATCATGTAGTGAATTTTGGAAAATATTGCATGTATCTTTTTTGCAATAAAGTGTGACTTTTGTACTTTGTATTCTGAAATTATTGGAAAGGGTTGGATCACATGAGTCAGAAACAAACTTTCGCAGCCACCAATGGTATTTAATTCTACAATTGTAACACTATTGACTACCAAGCATGTTTGTTACTGGTGCCAACAACATTATCTTCACTTCACCTGTCTCTCCTCTGCAGTGTGTGGAAAGACACTTCGCCAACAATCCGCAAACATTTAAGTAACTAATCATACATGCGTATGTACGTGCTTCCAGCCCTCCGTGTCCCTTTCTACTCCCCATAGCGTGTATGTGTATGTGTTTGTGTGTGTGTCAGATGTAGCAGACCACCAAGGTGTTAGCCCGATGTCTCTTTAAATTTAAATACCTGGATTAGAGAATTAACATTAAAACAGTTAAAAAGCAATCAGGGGTTTAAATGACTGGTGGGTGATTTTGTAGAGACTGACACAAATTGGTGAGAGCTCTTCAAGCAATACAAGGTCAGAAAGGGAAAGGAAAAGTATGAATAAATAAAGTGCAGGAAGCCTGGGTGTCTAATTTATTTAAAAGAAAAGGTTGGTGGCAGAATTCAAATTTAGTCAAAATGTCTGGGTCCTTGAGATGCAATTTTGATGTTAATTTCCTGCAAATCGGAACTCCTAAATGTGATTAGTTTTGGAAAAATACAGCTGCCACTCAGTGTCCCTTTTTACTTTTTATCAGCAGTAAGTCTGTTATCACCACTATTTTTCTTATTAGGCTCGTTCTTCTCTTTTTTGTGTGGCCTTTGTCATCTTTGTCTCTGCTGTGGCTGCTGTGTTTCTCTTCTGGCAGCTGCTTCAAATGAAATATTAAAATGAACAACAGTCCTTTGGTAATTTAGAGAGCAGATGAAAATGTTCAAAGTAGTATTTATAAAATGCTTCTTTTTTTTGCCCAATTCATACAAAGGACTACATAAAATAAGAGAAAAGTGAACATTTTGGTTCCAAGATACAGGTATACATACGTGAAAAGTCTTTCAGACAAATGGCAATGAGCAATCAATCATCAGCGACTATAACTTATCAGCAAACATCTTTTGTACATGGAGTAAATTTATTCTTTTTTGCATCAGAGGAGTCTGCATGCAGGCATTTTTTTCTCTGCCTTTTTGCTTCTTGACACCATCCTCTGAAAAGCCTGACTCCTAGGATGTTAACCCTTTCAAACTCCTTTGTCAGAAATAGTATGATAAAGCTCTTTGATACTTTTTTATGTATTTTAGATGTAATGATTAGAATTGTGTGTTTTTTATGCTTTAGTAAATTTAAGTTGTTAATGGTTGTGTAAGAGAAAATATTTTTCCAAGCCAAAGTTGGAAGTGATCTGCAATTCAGACTGCGTAAAGGGAAATTAATAATTAAAATTCATAAGAAAATGGTCGTATTATATTCTAATTTTGATATTGATAAATAAATATAATAACTGGGACTGAAACTCTTCAAACTGAAGCCTTATCCTGTACATGACATATACTAAACATGTGCCAGGCTTTGTTCAATGACATTATGCTGGTTCAACCTTTCTTCACACAAAATTGTGTAAAAACATCTCTCATAAATTAGAGATAAGTTCTGTTCATATAAAAAGCAGTGTGGCTTGTAAGAGACTGGAGACATGTTGTGGTTTGACCAGCTGAATGTTGGATTTTAGACTAACCAGGTTACTGCAGTGTGTATCAACAAGTTCTCAGATTGTCTGCCTTAACATGATTTCTCTAAATAATTGGCTGCTTGTGCATCGACCAAAATGTAAGTGTGAAAGTGAAGGCCCTGTTTGCTCGCTGCTGCCGGTGCCTCCGGCTTGAGGCTGATGTGTTTGGACTAAACTGCACCTGAACCTTGTATACTGGAGCTAAGATCTTGCTGCCTCCAGCTCTGTTGAATCCCTGGACACAACTGCTGAGCTGGAGATTGCATGTGTAAGAAATGGAATACGGATAGTCCTTGTTGGGTTTGGCAATACAATAAATTGGTAAGGGTAAACCTTTTAAGAAAAATAACGGTAAAAATCTATGATAAACGCACGTTGCTTAAAGTTATCACGAGACACAATCCTATGTTAAAAAATTCACCTTTTCATGACCTTTACTGCAGTGTTTTCCTCCTTTCTGTACAGTATGATTAATAGCAGATTGAGGAGATTACATTAGAGCCATCTGTGCCCAGTTTCGCTCAGTGAAAATGTGTATAGCCTGTGTTTTAAAAACTACACGTTATTACCAAAAGCTTTCTACTATGAAAACCACAGAAATTTTTATTTTTATTTTTAGTGAGTATTTAGTGCATTTAAATGTGGAGGAACATAAAAAATATCACTTGTATCCATAAACAGACGCACACGCACACACACACACACACACACACACACACACACACACACACACACACACACACACACACACACACACACACACACACACACACACACACACACACACACACACACACACACACACACACACACACACACACACACACACACACACAGGCAGCTCCTCTTGCATTCGGTAAGCAATCTATTTCATTATGCCACTGGGATCCATAACTTGAAACACATACAATCTCTTGGAACAGGCTGCAGGGCTGGCAATGCAACACAAGGACTCTCTGGGAGTGGCAACCCCAGAAAGTAAAGGTCTGCTCCTTAAAAGGTGTCATGGACATTGATCATATCATCAGATTTTCTTCAGGGTAAGTAAAAAGCACATAGTAGCATCAAGCACAACCTACAAGAGGATATCAAACAGCTGAGTGATTGCCTGCGTCTCTGTGGACCAGCAGCAGGATCCTATAATCCATATCCTTCACCCCCAAAGGGATTCTTGGTTTGCATCTCATCTCTGCTCATACTGCTGTTCAGCTCCAGATTGGAAATTTAAATCATTTTATTCTTGGCTCTTATCCCTCTCTCATCCAACTATATTTGTCTGTAAGTGCAAAACCTCCACGTCTGGAACAAAGAAATGTGAGGCCTCTTTTGTCATATTCCCTGACTTCAGGACAAAGAAGGATTGGTACGTCAAAGTTATTTACTCTGATCATAACACAAGAGGAACATGGCTCTTCCCCAATCCAGTGCACTGTAATACTGTGATTGTGCATGAAACAAAGATGCAAGCTACTGAGACAAATCTAATCCTTTCTATTTCTAATATCTTGTCTTATCTTATCTGTATCCTTTTGATTAGGGCTGTGGCAAGGAATGGTTGGGAATAAAAGTTAAAAATATAATATTAATAATACCTACAAAGGGTTAGGGTTAGGGTTAGGGTTAGAGAGTGTAGATCTCTTCCAGGTGTGTCTACACCCCCCCCGTCTAGACTTAACAGTTTTCCCTCACAGGTCTCACACAACAGATATGCTCTCATTTTAATCTATGTGTGCAGATGTCACCTGCTCCATGCAGGCGCGTGTCTCAGCTCTGTCCCACGGGTTTAACAGCAGTTTGACGTATTTATTTTGACTTCAAGTGTATTTTTGTAAACATCAGGTGGATGCCCAATAAAAAGGCACTGAATAACGATGTCTCAAACCACAGAGCACCAATGTAGACAGCTGTGCGTGTAGTTCCGATAGCTGTAAGCCAAAAACCATTCAAAAACAATAAAAAGGACGCAAACTGTTTTACCCACTGACATACAGTCATACAGTGTGAGACTAGCAGTGGACAGATGGAGAAGTGCACAGTAACTCACGCACACACTGAAGCAATCCCATGATTCTCCTGGCAGAGAAAATAATAATACTACTAATACTACTACTAATAATAATAATAATGATAATAAAAAACAACAACAACACAATCCAACTGAAGAAAAACACATTCGAATGGACAAAACACAATCAAATGAAGGAAATATTCTCATCAATTTGACAACAACACATATGCAACATAACAAAATACACTGCATCTATTGAAAACACAGCCAAATATAGAAATGCAAGTTGCACAGAAGTTACAAAATTAAGTTTCAGAAGCCATTAAAATTGATGAACACACCAGAGTTGTTGCTATGGTCATTGCTGATGGACTAATTTACTCCATTTGTTTAAACATGAGATGAACCTTGCTCTAAAGCTCTGTAAAGCCGAGTGGAACAAAAGACTCAGATGAAGATTTTCTGTTGGTTCATCAATGCAATTGCATATTCCCTTTTTTTCATAATTTGCTGAACCTAAAAGCAACACTTACAAACTAAACTGCCGTGTTTCAATAAGTTTGTTGGGATTTCTGTAAGCAGTTTACGGATGGCTGCTGAATGTTCAACATATTAATAAACTAGCAGGTCAGAGACTGCTCCCACTGTTTTATATCTATTAGTAAGCTTCTCCTGCCTTTGAGGTATCAATCATGAGATGCACATGAGCATGCCTGTTAATTATTTGTCTTCATACCATCTGTCATTCAATTGTAAGTTCACATGTATAATTACTATGGACAAAGAACAGAAACTCAGTTTTTCCCCAAAAAAATCTGCCTAATATGGAAACGGGCCAACTTCAAAGAAACAAGAAGGCAGGAGCCAATTCTGTTGATTCAAATTTTCATCTAAAATCAAAATCCAGCTTATTTATACAGCAGTGTCTAAAAGGAAAGAGGCTGTTTAAATGCAAAAATGTATTTTTCCTGGGAGCACCTTCATCAAAATGTTATGGAGAGTGGAGTTCAGTGGCTCGGGAGATGAAGGAGGTAGACCATGCAAACTGTTCATGGTTGGCTGAGTGAGAAACAAAGCAGGCCTGTGGTTAGCAGGCTAGAAGGCAATACCTGTTTTCCAGTTGTCACTGAGGAAACAAAAGTCCCTCTGGCTAATTGCCGAACGCAGAGAGGATCTGCGAGAGTCTGTCACTTCAAAGCAGCCTGTTCACTTAAGCTCAAAAGGACAGAAAACTCTTCAGGCAAGACAATGCAACATATGCAGTTTAATGTGTAAAATCAACAAGGGGGCCAGGCTTCAAACAAACATCTGTTTGGTACAATAACCCAGAGTTAATATGGTAACAAACATTAACACTGCAACACTGTAATTAAATGATACATCAAAATTTACAGACTAAATAGGTGTATGTTTATATTCCACAATATGTGCGCTACATCAAGAGTTTGATTGAAGAATGCCATTTCTATTTGTGCACAAATTCACGAATCCGATCAATCAATTGACTGACAAAACTTCTGCAGACAGGTTGTAATAAGGTATTTTCATAAAGGATTATTATAATTAGGATTACAAGGTTTGACAGTTTGTGTATCTAGAACTGTGTGCCTTTATTGAGAGCTGTGACAAAGAGGATAATACAACTGCAGTCAACAGTGCCTCTGGCAAAGATTTAGCTCCAAACATCACTACTGCCATGTTTGTTCCAATTACTAGGAAGCCCTGAGCCTTGAAGTTGAATTGACTTGTGCCAGGAGGACACTATGGAATTAGCCAGACAGAGCTGTTTGAGCAAGGTGGCAGCGGTAATTAATATGGTCTGGTAGTTGGTCGTGGGTAATGGGCAGTTTGTGTCAGGAATCTGTACTTGCATTGTTGTACTGAGATGTTGGGACTGCCTCTTACGAGGAGACGGATTATTTAAAGATTTATAAACACAAACTTCTACAGGACTAAGCAAAAATCAAAGACGGATTTTGTAAGTGCAGTCTAATGTTTGTGAAATCCAATTTTGAGGTAATGATGGAGGAAAGATTGGCACAATGAAAACAAAGTGGATTGCATAATATAAGCTTATGATAATGACAAAACATTGTTGGGCATAGATGCTTATCTCCATTTCCCTGTAGGTGAAACTGTGTGAAAATAACAACTGTAAATATGTTTCTATTTATGCTTATTTATAGATCAGGATTTTTCTTTTTGGAGGCTTTAAGCCAACAGAATCAAGTCAGTAATTTCATCTAAGTTATATGTTCAATGCAGAACATCAAAACCAGCAAATTTTGATGTTTTTTAGGCTCAGAAAACATATTTTCTCAATCAGCTTTTTAATATAAGAAATGTGGTCCGACATGGAAATGCCATCGTTGGAAAAGTTTAGGTTACTTCAATTGATAGATTTCTGGAGATGTGCTTTTGTCTGCTTATGTCACATACAGAGCACCAATCAGTAAACAAAATATCACATGAATTACACTTCTTTTTTTTAACAAAATTGAACCCCATAGTTATATGAATATTTAGAGTATTATAGAGTAAAAATATTTACTGCCAATGCACTGTATCTTATTTATTTTCCCTCCAATATCCCCTCAGGGCAACTAAAGCATGATTAACATTTGTTTATGGTTATGCTTAATTAACTCAAAACACTAAAAAGAGTTAGGGAAAAATCATGGTCTTCGTAAAAAACAAAAAAAAGTTGATTTAACAGCACTAAACAGGACATGACGAGTTTTTCTGCTGTCTATAATTGTCCAATGTGTTGCTCTCACCCTACCAACACGTTGGACTCTGTGTCCATCAAAACATTCACCTCATCCTCATTCATACGACTTCTCGACAGGATAGAATTATCAAACTTCTGTGTTGCTGGTTTTATGTTCTGTTTTTTTACTCTGTGCTGTTTATTTTGTGAATATATCATGGAACTGCAAATAAAGTCTGCCTTGATTTTGATCTTGAAACGTCCTGGATTGGGAAGAATGTTGCCAGTGAGTTTAATGCAGGCACAAATGATGCTTCCTTCAAATGTATTTGTGCCCATTCGTTTTCTTTAACAACGACACAACAACCTAGGAGGGGCACTTTGTTTGTTTATTCATGTTTTTTCACAACGCGTATTGATTAGGGATATTACGACACACGCACTTTAAATGGCAAAGAGCCCCATGATCCCTGCACAAGAGGAGTGGAGTGTGAGCTGGTAGAACACAACGTGTGCTGAGTCTACAGGGGTCAAGCTGGTAGATGAAGTTGTATTTTTTAATCACTGTTTCCTTCAATAAAAACATCAGGCCAATGACATTTCTAACAGAAAAACTAAGCTAATGTCCATCAGTAGTTGAATGAACAGTTGTATTGTGCCTTTTTGTTTCTGACACTGTTGTTGTTGTTTCGATAACCTCCTTGTGCGCCAGGCTCAACTTGATAGCCACAACTAAACTATTTGTACACATCCCGGCAAAACTTTACACAAACAGCGTTTTATTCACATTTACATAAACAAGTACCAGCATATGGCGCCGCACCTCTCAACACTGATGCCAAAAATGACACCTAGCTCACACAGACATCCATTATTAGGGTTGTAAAGAGCGTATTATATCGTACCGATAATTTTCCCTACAAAGCTAAGTGGCTCTGTGTGCATATGAGCTACTGCATCATCCACGCTGTTAATGCCAAAAAGATATCAGAAGTCCTCAAATGGCAAAGGAACTTTTATAACACCTCTTAAATATTTGAGTTTTATGGAAGGTAATAACGACAAATGGTAAAGTTGGCTATCTAGGAAGTACAATGGCCTCATAAAAGCAGATGGTCACCGAAAGAGGGGATTTTTAAAAGGTGTTAATGCCCCATAAGGACAATAATGGTCAGGATTAAACAGATGTGGTAGGAGCAGGGCAGCCAATAAAAGACTCATCAGAGTTTTTATGATAACGATGATCAACATGTTCACATTCAAAATAATGCTCTTCTTTATTTCCGTCACAATGCATAAATGCTGTATCTTTTCTATCTGTTTTAATTTACCACAGAACACAAACAAATATCCAGCAGGATTTAATGTACTGACTTCTTGGTCTCAATCCAGTGGAGATTATCAAAATAATCACTCTAATAAAGGAAAAAGTTCCTGTCTGGCATAAAAACTTAAGAGGCTTAGTCATCTTTGCCATCCTCGTCCACTGATCGAGCTTGTCCAAATTCCAACACCTGCTTCAAGGAGATGCAGAGGAGAAACATTGAGAGGACGATTATGGATTTATGAAGAGTTCTGTAAACACTCATAAACAAATCAACAAGCCTAGAGCAACGCCCATATTCCCAGGCTATCAAATAGAGGAAGCAAGACGTCAGGTTTAAAGTAAACACTTGAGCGATGATTGGACTTCCTCTCACAATGGCAGCGTTTCAAAACAATTCATCTATCCGCTCCAGCATTGGAGCCAAAGGAGCACAAATAGATTTTGTAATAAGGCTTGAAGAAGCATGCTGCACCACTGTGTTGGGATATTTAAGCAGGTTATTAACATGTAATTTGTCAGTGCTATGCTCAGCAGTGCTGCAAGTGTCTTCAAATTATCATTAATTTATGTTCAAATATGAGCATGAGGAAGCAGACAATTTCCGCAGCAATTTAAAATAGATAGAAGTGAGCACTGACAGATCTGCTCTCGTTTAATCGCCTGCTGGCAGAGTATGTGTAAATTGCCAAAAAAAAAAAACATAACATGACTCATTGTTATCATTTTTCACAGTTAAAAAAAACCTATGGGATATTTGTAGCTGTGTGTTAAAGGCCATGGTGGAAGAAGTATGTAGCTCATTTACTGACAAATTAAGTTTAGAACTATTTCAAAGACATGTATGTAAAAAGTAAAAGTACTCACTATACAGAATAGATGCCTATTTTTGGTTATTAAAACTTGATACTTTAATGTACATGTTAAGCACATTCTTTTTAAGTGAGTCATATACTAAGTATTCTATAACAATGCATCATAATAAAGATGTTGATCCTTTGTTTTGTAAAATCTTAATATGCAAAATAACTAGTACCTATTGATGTTAAATAAAAGTACATTATTAGAGTAAAACGTACAATATCTCACGTAGAAATATAAAGTAGAATACATTTGAAATTTTCAGAAGCAGCTGTTTTCAATTCAAAAAAACTCCATAAACCCAGTCTATACTACCAGCTCAGCATCAAGCAGACAGACAGACCGAGATAAGCTGGTAAACTTAGTGAAGCATTTAGCAGCTAAAGAACCAGATATTTCCCTCAGGAGTTGGTAGAGACCAAAAACAGAGCTAAAAGTAAGCAGATATTGGACATTCATGAGGTTGACACAAAGCCGACTGATAACTAACTAATTAATGATAAAGTGTTTCAGTAACTGCTGCCATATTCACTTAAAAGGTGATCACATGTCACATGTAGTGTGCAGCATGAAAAAAAGCAGATCATTAATATATATTCAGCAATATAATTCATAATGAGAGATGTTTTATGTTAAACATTGCTCAGCATGCAGTATGTGATGCCATACTCCAATTCAAGTTACCACTCAGACACCAATGAGGTCCAGTTTAAAGCTCCCGTTTTCTATTATGTGGCAGAAACAAGTAGCCACATCTGCTGTTTCTCCAGCTGCAGACGCTGTGGATCCACAGCAGTAAACAACAGATTGGCAAAAGGGACCAAAATACCAACAGTCTAATCACCCCTGTGAAAGCGTTATTTATTTTTGCTCTCAACCTCATTCTTCTTTTTACTCGGCGTAACAGCGGCTGAATGGGCAAAAGGAAAGAACTGCTGCTAATAGTAAAGTAGCTGATACACCTCCTGCAGGCCCTCTAAAGCTTCAAGGTGAGTGACAGCTGCATTACACCAGTCAGACTCAATAGCAAGTGTGAGTATGATACATCAAAAGTATCAGTGCAGAATTACCTTTATTTTTATATATATATATATCTATATATATATAGATATATATCCAGGAAACAAAATAAAAAATCCAAAAAACATGTTTCTAATAATTCGTCTACCTATGTTGATATAAATAAAATATTTTTTATATAAATAATTGGAACACTTTACTGTAAGAATAAAACAGCAGCTGAATCAACAAAAAAGTTCTCCTTTAAAATCAAAAAATGTTTTGCAAAAACTATACATTGTTACCAGGTAAAACAAAATGAAACTGCGTTGACTGTAATAGGACTGAGCCTACTGAGAGAATTTTTCTTAGAGAATTCTAGCACTGCTTTTTTTTCTTTGCTTGGACACTGCGTATTAGTGTGACCACTGAGACAACTGTATACCTGTTAAACCACTACTCACTCGTTCTATACGCAGGGATTAAAACAAACACCCCACAATTTAAAGAAAAGGTTAAAGTTAAACAAAAGACAGAAATACATACAGAGGCAGCTCAGGAGGTCTGGTGACTCTTTGGGTTACCCATTAGCTTTAATTATGTGATGCAGCTTTAAGTTTCTATACATCATTTATATTTTGATTAATGATACGTACATACATCGTGGCCCTCGTATTTGTGATACGGTAGCTGAGTTCAAAGGTGGGTCAACCCTTTTATTTCCTGCAATAGCCCGCATAAAAACCTTCATAAAGGTAGAATTTATTGTGGGGCTGTGGCATTAGATTAATCTACTAGTTGTACCTGAAAATATATAAACTGGAAACTGATGGTGTTTGTCTGGCTACACTAGAAACAGAGTGAATAGTGGAGCTGAGAGTGAAAGAGATAAAATATAGAAGGATTGTTTAACATTTTCCTTCCATATCATACCACCGATCTTTCTTGAGAGACAGTAAAACTGCTCGGTCTAAGTCAATTTTATAGTCGACTGATCACACGCTGTAGCGTCTCTCCCTTCATCCTCTGATGGGCTTATCCGTGTTTATGTTTCCACACAGTATCTACCCACACTCGTCTCTGTATGGCCAATCACAGGAGAATAACACAACTGCACCCCTTAAGACAACTGCTGCAGCCCCCCCAAAGATCCATCACAATTACGCCTATCTCTCAATCTCTCTGTTTGATGCTAAATCAGTCAATATGTTTTCCCCTCACGTAAGGCTCACTGTTTAACTTGCTTTGTAATTAAGGAAACATTCAACAAACACCAGCTTTAGGATGCTGTGCTCACAGCTGTAGTGTGCATTCTACTGAGAGGGTAAAGCTTTAAACAACACATTTTTTTTCATTTGAGAAGTGATGTGCAATAAACAAACAAGTGCAGTTTCAAAAAAAAAAAGTTGATGCCTGGGCTTTTATAGTGATTTTGGATATTGGAATAACTCAACAAAACGTTCAACGAACAGCCTGTGCTGTTTTGGATGATGTGTTTATAGAATAAAGAATAAAGTTACTTGTTTATTCATTTAAAGAGCTTAACATTTGGCTGATCCTTTGTACAAACCATGAAATGCTTCTGCGTTGACTATGGACTTTAGGGGTGGAATTCATCCTCCCACTGTCAGCCTCAAACAGGTCTACTCTGCACACTCAGTGAAGATCATCATCATTTGTTATGGATGTACATTATCCTCCACCACAACTTTTTAGTTACATTACATTAAGCACTTTACAATAGCGGCCGTTTTACGAGCTTTAAAACTGCCTGCACGTTCATTCCTCATTCCCTCGGCGTGGACTGTGTGCCAATGGTTTGATGGGTTAATTTATGTGGCGAATTGTTTTAAATAACAAGCCCTGGGGTTGGCCGTGAAGTTGTGATTATCCTCTGTCTTGTTACTGTGCTTTAATAACGTGCCCTCAACGCTGGGCACAGCGAATCAGACCTTCCTCAAAGAGACTAATTTACAGATGCCACAAGGTGCTTTTACGACGCCGTAGTGTCCGTGTAATTTAAATGTCAAAACAATGCCTTGACTGTCATTTCACTTTAGAGGGCAGAATCATTCGTTTCAGAGTGACAATTGATTCTTATTCTACAAGCCTGACCGTAAGCGTGGATTTAATTAGTATTTTCTTCACAATGATTTCATGATTAAGTGTTGTAATTAATCAATCTGTTTCATGCTGTTGTTTACGTCAACCTGCCTGATCTACTTGTCTAATTAACAGTTTCCTAAACTTCCCTCAATAACTTCCAGTTCAGATAGAGTAGGGCAAAGAATTTCACTAATAGATATCACCATGAAACATCCCAAGTTGATGACTTGCAACAATTATTGTTGCAAGTCATCAACAATTATTCTTTGTATTAAAAGTTTGCTGAAAATGTTTAAATATGTAAATGAGATATTGTCTCATTAAATATGTTCTCATTTGCATACATTTCCTGAACAAATCTGAACATTGTATTTTCATTCATTCATTTTCCATAACCTGCTTATCCAGTTAAGGGTCGCAGGGGTGCTGGAGCCGATCTCAGCTGTCAATGGGCGAAGGCAGGGTACACCCTGGACAGGTCGCCAGTCTGTCGCAGGGCTGACATATAGAGACAGACAACCATTCACACTCACATCCACACCTACGGGCAATTTAGAGTCTTCAATTAACCTAAGCTGCATGTCTTTGGACTGTGGGAGGAAGCCGGAGTACCCGGAGAGAACCCACGCTGACAATATGCAAATTCCACACAGAAGGTTGTCTAGCTCGGGAAGTGAACCCGGGCCCCTCTTGCTGTGAGGTAACCACTACACCACCGTGTTGCCTCACACATCGTATTTTGTCAGGTTTAAAATTCTTGTTTCATTTCGTTGACATATTAGAGTCAAAGGTTTTTTACAGAGGGGATTTAGGATCTCTTTTTATCACTTTATCACAATACTATCAACAGGTATAAAAAAATATATTATTATTAAAAAATGTTCTACAAATCAGGCTATGAATGATAGGAATGAAAGTGGAAAGTTTGGTGAATGCAAATGCTACTGAAAAAATATTTTTAGAAAACTGTCTTTTAAGAAATGTATTATTAATTCACCTCATTTTGAAACACTACAGGTGAATAGGCTAGAAAACAGAACTATACCACCATGACACTTCCTCAGTTGATTACAGACATCAATTAAATTATTTAAGAAATCTACTGACCCAAATTGACAAAGTGCAGTAAACTCAACAAGTCTTTGCACTAGTTTGAAAGGAAGCAAAGAAAGCCAAAATTTCTAAATTGACCACTGCATTAAAAACAATGTTGTTGCCTAGAGTGTCTTAACCTGACCTGCCAGATGGTTTGTTACACACAACAATCTGAGAAGCCGTCACTGGAAACTGTTTGGAAAAGGCCTGCACTCTCAAAACATACTGGGCAGCTGATTGGATGAACCATCTGTCAATCAAACCGTTGCCAGTCTGGAGAGGAGCGTTTCCATCCAGAAAAACCATCAGTGTCCTTCTTTGCTCTTTTTCCAACAAAATAAATACTCTCCAGTTGTAATACAACTGATGTTATAGCTGCATCTTTGACCACCTCACCGTCGCACACACAAAAACAAGCAAGTAGCTTCCAGTAGCTCCTCACAGGAAGTGGATTGGTCCGTACTCAGGCTTACTGGTCACACACGAAGCTTACTTGAAGCATGTCAAGATAAGATTTTGTATGATATGTGATCCCAAGATTCTCCTTAATAATCAAAATGTGTCTGTAGAGAAGTCACAGACAAATTGTCAAAAAAAAAAAAAAAAGACACACATATTGCATTAATGTGCAAGCAATGCACTGAGGGGAGAAAGACTGAGAAACTTCGGGAAGAAGCTGGCAAACAATTCACACAGCTTGGCTTTAGGTGTTATAGATGTGTTGTAATAAGAATTTATCTTATTTTAGAACACAAAAAAATGTTCCCCACTGCAATTCTGTAAAACGTCAGGGTGACGAATGGAGCATGCAGCGTATTTGGGTTTGCTCGTTTTTGACTCAAGCAGGTTTCCAGGCTACGCGGCGAGCAGCAGCGCTAATCTTCACAACTTCTTCACACTTCTTCAGCTCGTGTCAACACCACTGTGAGTCAGTTAGCCATTCATATGCTGCTACAGATGGTCTCATCCCTCTTCTTCAGCTCAGCTGCTGACATGATTCATGGGGCCCTGTGTCTTGATTTAGGGTCTCTTTCATATTTCTTCTTGCCCACAGCAGAGGAGCATTTCTCCAACATACCCCTGAGGCAATGACCCTGCTCTGCCTCACTGTGAGAATTTTTTTAAAAAAAAGCTCTGCTGGGGAAAAACTGGACGTGACACAACTCCAACACACACAAATACACACACACGTGCTGCATACAGTATAATGGGCACATATCAGCTAATACACTTGTATGGTCAAAGGCAAATAAGACAAAGTTTCTTTGTCTTATCACAAAATGTGCTCAATAGTAAACATCAAAAAAAAAAGTCAGGATTAAGTGGACAAACAAAACTGTGCAAATAAGCTCTTCAGGAAGGTCTCAGCCAACTCATTAACATACCATTCCACTCTGTGGTTATTCCCACTCCCAAAGTCA
Organism: Anoplopoma fimbria; assembly: GCF_027596085.1. Lineage (NCBI taxonomy): Eukaryota > Metazoa > Chordata > Actinopteri > Perciformes > Anoplopomatidae > Anoplopoma > Anoplopoma fimbria. The sequence goes on from NC_072450.1 coordinate 22,038,264, forward strand.
ATGTAAAAAGCATGTCACTAAAAATTATATCAGCAGTTTCTGGTGATTGTTTCTCAACTCAATCTTATTTTGTTGAATTTGTATAATAAGAACTTAGTGCGTTTCCCTTCTATCTGGAGTCAGAATTTTCCTCCAATTTGCTCTCTATGGGCTTCAGATTGCCCTGTCAGAAAGGACTACAGCGAAAGACTGTGCACACCACTTCCTTATCGCTACCAGTAAATTACTTCAGGATCAGATACAGGCTGCCAACTCACAGAAACTCTACTCACCAGACACAGAGAGGGGAAAAAAGAGGAGCTAGAAAAGAGGGAGAGAGAGGAAGAAAAAAAATGTGTCAAGACATGGCAAGAGGAGGAGAGTATCCCCGTAGAGATGGATAGTTTGAGCTGCACTCAAAGGTCACATGATGTTATCTAAAGATCATCTTCCATCACCAACACTCGCCTTTTAACACCCTGCTCAACAGCTGGAATCAAGCGCCTGTCAATCAAAACTTTCATATCCTGCAGCGGCAACAAAGTGGCTTTCTATTCCCAATGTAATCATTGTGAAAGACAATTCTCTTAAATATTAACACAAGCACAATAATTAAAACGACAAACATCACAAAACAAAAATCACCTGCGGGTGTCAAGAAATTATTTATCCTTTGGCATTTCTGTTTCATAGACAATTTAACAAGAGAATATGGCAGAAATATGTAAAAAAGGACAACAAAACCAATCAATCAATCTGTGATTTGTCTTCTTAATTAAGCTGCTGGAAGACGTTTTGCTCAGTCGTTTCGCCTGTTACTAGCTTTGTTTAGAAAAATGAATGCCTTTATCTATTTCAAGCACATTTTAAAATCTGCAAATGTGTCATCAGTCACACTATGTAGAGCTGCAACTAACAATTACTCTCATTATCAACTAATCCACCAATTTTTTTTAATGAATCTATTCATTGTTTGGTCTATTAAACATCAGAATAGTAAAAAATGAACAATTCAAACCTGATACAGTATATACCATTCAATATCAGAAAGAGCACAAAGGAAACCAAAAAGATTCCCATCTGAAAACATATTTTTTTGTTGCATATTCATTTGCTGTCAATCAACTTTTCAATTAATTGTTTCAGCTCCACCATTATGTATAAATCAAGGTACACGCCATATTAAAATAAACACATGGGTCTTACATGACAAACATTCTGAACAAAAGATCAGTTTTTTTACAGATAGTAACACCACAAATGTTTAATCAGTTGTTAGAATTATATTAGACGTTGCATCAGTAGGCTGAAGATGTGATTTACATTTAAGTTAAAACGATTAGTCGATTACTGTAATCGATGAATTATTTAAATACAAAATATTCTCTGGATCCAGCTTCTAAAAAGGGCAACATTTGCTTTTATATCATTTTATATCATTGTGATCTAAATATATTTTGAGTTTTGGAATGTTTGATGGATAAAGAAATAAGGCATTTTACACAACAAAAACAGAACAGAATCAGCAGATTGAAAGATAATGAAAAAAATATTTTTACACCCAGCTTCACTCTGGTCAGTCTGTTTGAAACACTGGTCTTCTTACTAACTGACTCATATTTCTTTAAAGTAAGCCACATCGTGAATTATTAAAATGTTTGGTCTGCTGTTATTGCAACAACCAAATGCCCCAGTGGAGATGAATCAAAATACACAAATGTTAGATTCTATTTATACATTTTACTACAATAGATATATCTATAGACTCCTTTCTAGTATCATTTTCTTGTTTCTTTTCACTGTATTTTAATAACATTGATATTTAAAAATATTTTTGCGTCTTATTGAAGACCCTAACTTATTTTGGCATTTGGTCATTGTCCTCTCTTTCAAAGGTAAGCTGAAAAAACCTAATTGAATGCATAATATGTAAATGAAACCAGCCAGGCAATGAAAACATAATTTACTAAATAAACATTAGCATGTGCACTAACAGGTGATGTTGCTCTTTGGAGTTTTTCTTTTTTTCTGGTGACCCTTGTGATATCAGCCGGCTCATGGTTGCTCAGGTCAAATAAAATAAGAGGCCTCAGAGACTGGTCACTTTAGCAGCTTGTGGTGTCATGATTAAACTCGCGGTGAGTGATCGGGATGCAGGCGGCGGCGTCAGGGGACACTCGCACTGAGATGCAGACGTGCCTGGACTCCTCTCTGCAGCGTTGCGGGGAGCAGCTCCAGCGCGCTGGAACTGAGCAGATGGTGAACGTATGCGGCGCTCATGCATGTCATCATCACCTTCATTAGCTGAAGGTGACATATGACATCATCTGGCCCGCATGCATTATGGGGGCCAGAAAGAGTTGTTTTTCTTCTTTTTTATTGCAGCATGGTTCAAGGTTGATGATGGGAGGTATTGTGAGTAATCACAATCTCTCACACACACACACCTCCTCCTCCTCTTCCTTCTCCTCAAGCCTCCCCCATTCCCACCACCTCCCAGCATTAAGGTAAATAAGGGCTTCCAGCAGAGAGCCAATGAGCACGGGCCACTGAGCAGAGATGCATGTTTGTGTTGCCTTCCTCCCAGGACCCTGCTCGTTTATCTTGGCTGTCAGGTAAAGGGCAGACTCAGAGAAGGTGAAACTTTTTTTTTCTTTTTTTTTTAATAAGGCCGGCTCGGTTTCCATAGAAACTGCAGGACAACATTACAGGGACAATGATAAGAGAGCAAAGTGTGGTCTCAGGGCATCCCGCAGTGTGCCACATTGTTGGTGGAGACATTTGTGTTTACGTCAGAGAAATGAAAGAGCTATTTAGATTTATTCTCAGGGAGCCTCCAGACTCAGACCTTTTTACTGTGGGAGGTGAGATTAATGAGAGCATATTCACACCTAGCTTTCAGCTTAGGTCAGGAGCTAAAAGGTGGTTTCCACTTATAAAGAGGTGCTGAGTCTTCTGTGGATACAAATTCCCTGATAAAGACCTCCAATGACTATCATACTTTTTTTATATAAGGAACTTATACTGCAGAGTGTACCGTTTTAAGAATATATGGAAGATAACGGGCAGATTCACTGGTTGTAATGTTTTCTTCTGAATTAATGAATAATAAAACACTGAACAGAATAAAGGTTGCCTTCTAAAACTGTCAATATTCCAAATGCGAGCTACCTACGCATTCAGAGATTTTCTCCATGCTAAAAGTGCATAAAGAAGAAACAAATTGCACAGGTAATGAATACTTAATGACTACCACATTTTTCACTCTGTGGCAGTAAATGGGAAGCATGTTTAGTTAACAAATGAGTGGAAAATCAAAGGAACAGAAGGTACCACAAGCATTGTCAAAAGCCTGCAGCTGTGAGATAAACCAAGACAATGATACAACGATATGAGAGTCTTTGTTTCCAGCCCCACTCCTGCAAGAGAGAAATTAAGTCTATTCTGGAGCAGAACTCAACATGGATATGGTTCACATGTAGCCATTGAGTTGATATGAAATAAGGAGCACTTGATAAGACAGCACACAACTCTTATTCGTGTGCAGACATGCAGGAAAGTGTTGAATTCAACATTAGCCATTTTCCTCTGCAATCAGGCAGACATTATGATTGTCTCAGTCGCTGAGAAAAATACTTAGGGGGATGCACAACCCACTCTCCATACGCAAACAAAACAAGAAAGAAAATATCAGGAGCTTTATTCTAGACGTCCATTACTAAAAGTGCTCCATTAGTCTATTGTTTACTTCTGGAGAGCAGAACTCTTCCCGCTGAGACCTGGGGGAAACAGCTTTTGTCATCAAAACAATATTGCGGTGTCCTTGTGATTAAATCAAGTTTTGTCACCTCCATTTCCAGTCTTTTATGACGAAACAAATAGATCACGCAGAGGGTCTTTCCACCAAAGACATGTTACCTCTGCTCCCTCTTTATGAACATTAACTTCACATTTTTTCCAACTCTTTGTTCCCTGCTTTCCAGCAGCCTCTGATTTATATCCAAGGTAAAGAGGAGGAGTGCTCCGCGGGGACCGAGTGCGTGTGCTCGACGGTAGGCGGAGGCTGGGACGATATCACACACACACACACACACACACACACACACACACACACACACACACACACACACACACACACACACACACACACACACACACAAGGGTGAGGGTGTGTTCTCTGACAGCTCATCAGTGGACAATAAGGCCTTGGCTGTTAATGTCCTGCTACCTGGCATGCTGCAGGGTCACAATCTGCACCAGATGCTGGAGGCAGGCATCCAACTCGTGGTGGAGGAGTGGGGGGGATCCGTGCTTGAGAAGCAAAAGGGAGTGGATACACTGAAAAATGAATGGGACTAGGTGGAGACACACACACACACATACATGCACCGCCTGCAACCAGCCAACAAATTTTACATGTCTCGTCTGCAGTGGCCTCGCTGGCAGTTACTGTTGCAACATTAGGGATCCTATCTGAGCACAAATAAATGAAATCTCTTTTTTTCCAGAGAGCTAGATTGAAGATGTATCTGTGCAGAGCAATCATGCATAATTCGAGTTGGGGGGGGGGGGGGCTATATAGCACACACACACACACACACACACACACACACACACACACACACACACACACACACACACACACACACACACACACACACACACACACACACACACACACACACACACACATCTATATGCACTTACAAGAAGGACTTATGAACTCAATTTAGTTGGCCAGACAGTCCTTGATTCTGTCACTTGGGATAATCGTCAGGATGTGGTACTCTGACCGAGCCCCTGCGTCTAAACCCAGGCAGGATATAAGGTCATGTCGGAGTGGAACTCTAGCCATGCAGCACCCAGACCTCAAGTGCTCCAGTGGTTTTGTGGTTATCTGCAGTAGCCAGCTGTCGCAATACAGAGGAGCTCTTCAGGAAGGTCCCCTCTCCTCTTCCTCTGCCTCTCATCTTTCCCTCGTCTCTCTCCCTCAATCAAAACTGGCCAATCAGCCCACCCATCTCTGTCCTTTCTTTTGTCTACTTCAAAGATGTGAATTTGTGAATTACTCTTTGTTGCCTGTTTTAAGAGATTGCACCAAAAGATTAAGGCCTAGAGTGCATCAAAACAAAACTATTACGCTCTGTGTACTATGACAAGACACTAAATTACCCAGTTTGTTCCCAGGCATGAAGAAAGAGGAAAAACCTCAAGCTATATTTGTATTTACTTTATGAACTGTTGGTAGCTTTTAAAGTACTGGGGATTCTATACCACATTCATCCCAAGTTGTTTTTTTCATGGGATGGAGGGGAAAAATCTCTCTTACTTTCTTGCATGAGAGTGACTAAGAGGACAGCTATGCATAATATATTTGACAGCGCATGTTTAAAAGGTTATTCCTTTACATTCAAAATTAGGTCAGTTCATCAAACGAATGCAGGAGGAGGCGTTGAGACATGATGCGCTGCAATGTGCCTGTCTATCACCTAAATTCGGTTTTTTCTGTCACTGTCAGGGACAGCGTGGATAAGAACCACCTCTCCACCACCATACATCATTAAAACGGATGCAGAGGGAAGCAGTGGAGTGATCAGCAACCTGGCGTGTTTACAGCTCCACCTGCTGGTCAAAGAGAGCTACGACAGCACGAAGCAAAATTGCTTGGATTTACGACTGCAATGACCATAATCATTTTACTGAATAGAAAGCCACAGCTTTGCCAGCAGTTTTATTAATGGACGAGGAGTGGGCATTAATATGTGCACTGAAAAAAGATAACCAGCTGTTTTTATGTTAATTTTTAGGCAGCATATGAAGAGTTCTCAAATATATGTACATGTAGTATAAGTTTAAAGTATTTATTTTTAACCCTTGTGTTTTGTTGAAATTGGTTTAATTCCTAATTGTTTGGGGTCGAAGCAGTCCCACTGCTGTATGTGTAAAAATAACTATTTAATTCTGATCTTAACCTGATATATAGGAAAGTCTTTTCCTCTGCCATAAACTAGGCTTGCACATACAAAGTAGCTGACAAGTTACATAAATAACCATAAAGCATCGTTATATCACTAAATAAGGACATATTTCATGGGTTACAAATTATATGGGCTAGGTATCAACAATTACAATGTTGATTACAGTCCAGAAAGGTGTAATACCTCTCATAAACAAACTGCTATAAAACTGCAACAACAGAAATATAAATAAACTTATTTGGGACTTGGAAGGGTAGTGCTGTGTAAAAAGTAAAGGTAACTCCAATCACAGATACAAAGCATATAGCTGTTTCCTCTGAGAACTCAAACAGAAGTAATCAACTTTTTTTTTTCTCCAAGAAGAAAAGGGTTAAAAAGCTATATTTCAGTGGTTCCCAACCTGGGAAACTTTATCCAAGTCTTTTTTGTTGTTGTTAATAATTAAATAATTGTCCCTCCCAAATATTTATATAAATCAATGCGGGGAGGGTAAGTTACTCTGTGCTTACTGTTGGCTAACAACACGAGCAGCCTGCGCGGAGGGGGCAAAGGGGGGGGTCACAAGCCGAAAAAGTTAAAGAGTGAAGATATAGTTTATTATTCAACACATGCTGTCCCCTGATGGGAACACCGTGTGGGTTTCGCAGTGAGGCTCAGACAACCCACAAATGAGGAGGCACGTTCCCCGAGCAGCCCGGGATAACCTAAGCTCTTGATGCTTCTTCAGTAGATTCCTATTAGCAGAGCTTAAAAGCTGTCATTTCAGTTAAGCCAAGGCAAATCACCTGTGCTCAACGTCTAGTGGGAGGATGGAAGCAAGAATTAGACACATGATGAAATAGGAAAATGACGAAAGAGCCATATGTTGAAAATATAAAAAATAAATAGATATGAACAGAGCAGCATAGACCTACATTTACAGAATCAGCCCTTTCCTCTGCCAACTGGCCACACATTAAGGTGAAGCCTACACTGCATCTCCAGGGCTCTTATTACCATGTGATTAACCTCTTAAAGATTAACCGGGCAGCAAAGAGACACAGGAAAGGTCAAAGGTCAGTGCTCAGACAGCCACTCCAGCATGAAGGGTGGCCTGTTAAACGAAAGGCCACGCTGAAATCTGCCCGCCTGTCCTCCGGCATCTTTTCAATACTGTAGCGTTTACCCTACAGTTCTCATTCCTCCTGTGTTAAATACCAACAGCATGCAAGGTCAGTTGCCTTATTATCGTAGAAATAAAAAAAAAATGTTGTACTCAATTAGAAAAAAAAGGCTCTTTGAAAATGTACACTCACCGCCAAACACCTGGTGTGTGTTGGCAGCCTTGAGACAAACTGCAGGTGGGGATGAATTAAAGCGGGTCTACACCGGAGGAGGTAATCATGAATAACACATCACACTCTTTTTAGCACTGCTATAACTCCTGGTTGTTGTCTCTCATTGTAAGGGTGACAAGAATATAACAAAAATAAATTCAGAATTTTTTATGCTGCCTTGCAAACGCTCACATATAAGTTTTAAGATCAGTTGTCAAACTGAATTAGAAAGTAGAGGTGAGACAGCTGAAAAGGAATGAAGATCCCTGTAAACTGCATGTAAATGCAATTTGGTCTTTGTCAGTCTGTTACTTCAAAAGAGAAACACAGAAAAAGATGGTAGCTGGTGTGTGTGTGTGTGTGTGTGTGTGTGTGTGTGTGTGTGTGTGTGTGTGTGTGTGTGTGTGTGTGTGTGTGTGTGTGTGTGTGTGTGTGTGTGTGCAGCTCATGGCAACCTGGCATTCATTCAGTTTATGTGTGTGTGTGTGTGTGTGTGTGTGTGTGTGTGTGTGTGTGTGTGTGTGTGTGTGTGTGTGTGTGTGTGTGTGTGTGTGTGTGTAGCTCATGGCAACCTGGCATTCATTCAGTTTGTGTGTGTGTGTGTGTGTGTGTGTGTGTGTGTGTGTGTGTGTGTGTGTGTGTGTGTGTGTGTGTGTGTGTGTGTGTGTGTGTGTGTGTGTGTGTGTGTGTGTGTATCCATGACGGATGGAGAAAGCATGTGGGAAAGCTTTAACCTTTCTGCCCAGACAATGTCTCCAACCAAAGAAGAGCACCGTCACTTCCAGAGTTTAAGGGATTGTTTCACTGGCACATTTTTATTTGTATCTCTTGCTGTCCACTGACACTTTTTAACAACTTGAAATATGACAAATACAAGAACATACCAATAAATCGCGGCTGGTCATAGATTTTATTTTCTGATACTAGTGCCAACACAGTATCTGAGATCTGTTTTGAGAGATTTTTTTTTTACTACTTTTGACTTTTTTTTTTTTTTTTTTTACTAAAGAGGTCGCTCATATCAGAAAAATATCAGCCATCTCAGAGAATTTTTAGCATCTTTAAAAGGTGCAAGATACGAGATTGGGAGCATTTCAATTGCCTCTCAATGGCTCTCAACATGTAAACAGCGAGCCGGCTTCACAGCTAAGATGCTAAAAGGACTAACAGTACAAACTGCGTCAAACGTGCTGACAGAGCTAACAGTGCTTACCTGATGGGGAAACGGAGGTTGGATGCAAGCGTTATCAGCTGTAACCGTCATATGAGAGCAGTGCAGAGTGACGGCAGTGAGCTAAACAGTGGGGCACGCTCACATGCTCCAACATACACTAACATGCTGGAGATGCTCTGATAAGAACACACAGAGGGAGAGTAACTTTATCCATGATATAAAAAAAATCAACTAACTTTAACGTAATTGTTTCCCGGCAAGACAACACTTAATTCCCCAGATCCACTTGACCATGAAGAACTAACATTACATTACCTAGCGCCAGTTGTAAAACATGAAACAAAGGACAAAGATAATTTGGTTCACATACAAAAAGTATGCAGTGGTCAATCACGAAAACAAATTGCAGTATGCAAAACACATGGGTTCAGGACTTGGACTTGGACTTCAGTCTTGACTTGGGACTTCATTAGGACTTGAGTGCAAAGCTGATAATTGTCGTTGTTGTTTATGGCTTGTTTCCACTCCCCCCAAGTGGCCACAAAAATCAATTATCGCAGGCTTAATGAAGTCTAAATTGTTTTCTCAACACAAGTGACCAACAACTGCTAAAAAGACCTAAATTTAGCTTTACCTCAGTAAATAATGGATGAGTGAATAAGTAAACAAGACTGCAAATCTTACGCAGCATTAGATACCAACATTCAGTACTCAACAAACACATTTCTTATGGTAACAAAACAGTATTTAGTTGTGATATCTGGCCCTTTGTCTTACAGGTTTTGTAAATTGGATCTTTTTTATTTTATTTAGCATCATTCACATTGTTGCTGTGGGAATAATACAATCTCTCCAGTTCAATGCAATGCATACTCTGTGTGGGATAATTTCAGGTAAAATAAGCGTCACAAAAGATGACAAAACTGTTAATAATCATCATACTAATCAGAAAATGCAATGTCCAATCTTTTTTCCCCTCCCAGTATAAATGTGTAAGTGAGGTATGAACCAGGAAGAGAAAGAATGTGTTTACCAACTCTCCCCTGAAGCGAGACCCCATCATCTTCATTCATGCAGACATTGAGATGAAAGCAGCTAGTGTTCTTCCTCTATGATCTTATCTGATTATTCTTTATCTTTTTGTTTACCAGGGACCCAGATGAGGACCTGCATTAGATCTTCCTTCAATCTCAGGCCCCTGTGTAGTGTTTTTTTTGTTCTTCCTTTTTTTATTAAATAAGACACAGCTCTGCTGCAACTCACTACTTCTCTAAGACCATAAAACAATCTGCGCCAGCACGCACAAAGAGATGTTGTTAAAGGCATCCACACACATTCAAATGTACAGTTTCACACACACACATGCACACACACAGACAGCAACTGAACCAATCGTTTAAGGTCTCTGAGGCCTCGATAAGCTTCTGTAAATCAGGCACCATCCGGCAGTGAGTTTTTTTCCCCGCTCTATAAGTGGATGTTGGGTTATGACCCGTAGGCAGGAGGTTATTTATTGCTTTTGTCTCAGCTTGTGTTGACTCCCAGCCACTCATATATGGTTCTAGGCTAATAGAAAGCAGCAGAGGGTTGTAGATCTGCAGGAAGTCTGCTAAGCTGCAGGGACTCTGCTCAATAGTCTCCCCCAGAGCCACGTCTCCCCAGATTCTTAATGTCTCTCAATTCCCCAGCTTTCTTCCTCTACTTTTTACTTTATTGGTAATGAACGAATCAAAATGAGAACCTGTGAACGAGTCCCTATAAATAAGTGTTAGTGTGAATGAGGAAAATAGGAAGGAGGGTTAGTGAGCTGAGAGAAGGCCCCAGACCATAAACATTTCCCAGAGGCTGCAGGCAGAGATGATAGACAGCCTGCTGCCCTGCCTCTTCCTCCAGCACATGAGAAACATCTTTATTCTCAGAAATGGCTGCCTCCTTTGTAATGGAAACTTGAGGTGTTATGTCGGAAAATAAGAAAAGATGAAAAGCGTAAATTGTCAATGCTAGAATGAAACTTAACTTTGATACTCTGTCTCCATAGTAATGCGATTTCTGATCAGCAAAACCCGTCCACACATTCTTCAGATTGTCTGTGAATCCATTTGGTTGCTAAGAATGCTGTGAAAGGCGTCGTTCTCCTTCTCCACTCTCCTTCTTTCTTACCTTCCCACAGCAGCAGTGAAATGATTTCAACAAGGCTGTCATCCTTTACAATGGGCTGTCTAACCCGAACCGGCGACTACAACCTCACCGTAGTTTGAAATACGGGCCAACTTGCCATTTCTACAGTGCTGACAGCGGCTGACAGTTAAGAGGAACAACCACAGACTGAGGATATATGAGGGGGTCCTTGAGTGATGACAGCACGGCTAAGACGGAGCGCTGTGATGTAATGGAGACAAGGCCGCTGACTGATACTATGAGAGAGGACAGTTTGTTTGCTCCAGTTCACAACCATTCATATCCAAGATCTATGTCTGTGAGCACTAACAGTTATTAGATGAATTCTACATCGGTGGCAGCTCGTTTGTGTGGGCAGTGTACATGTTAAGGGTGTGTGTGTGTATCAGACCAGTGTCAAACAGTATACAAACAACCCTAATGCCAGGATCATACAATGAAATGTGTGCAGTCATTCCTAAAGACTAGGTCAGACCCGAACGGCGGGTCACAGGAGATTTCAATTGGGTCTGCAAATCAATTTCCAGTTTCTTCCTTTTATTAAATATGTATATCTGCAGTACACCTGCGAGCCACATCAGGCTGAATGTTCAAATTGTTCTGATAATTGTAGCTTACTTATAATCTACTTGAATCTATAATGAAAGGCTAGCGTACGTTCTGTTTGTTTCACCAATGAAACGAGAGATTGTTAACTCCACCCAAATGCATTTACTCAGTCTCATTTATAGAGTATTTAACATGTATATGTTTTCAATAACACATGCATAAAACAAAGCTGTGATTATTCAAACGTATATTTATTTTCAAAATGTCTTGTTTCCCTATTCAAGAGCGTATAAGGTGAAGCAGAAATGACAAAAGAAAAATGGCCAGGAACGTCCCTATATTCAGAAAGTCCTATTGTGAGTCTTGATGGTTTGTCATTTTTAAAAAGCGGGTCCTGAGAAAAAAGGTTTAGGAAACAATTTGTGAGAGTAATAGTTTTTTGTCAATCAAATAAACATTAAGGCATGACAGCACATTTACAGTAAGAGCTGTAGGCTCTCACATTATTACCTCATTAGAAATCTCCTAAATTAAAAATAAAAAAAATATGGATATTCAAACACTGTCCATGTCTAAAGCCTAACTGCTGAAAATTAGATGTATAAGTTGTATACCAGACCAGAAATGGCTTCTTAACCAGTTGTGATTCTACTAAATCCTGCTGCACATCATCTTGAACTACGTGAAGTAGTGCTGTGTATAGTGTTTCAAAGTAATTTATGAGACAAATTAATGAAAAATACCTGAATAAACAGCAATAAAAAAAACTAACAAATGTAGAGACTTTCATACAAAGCATAAACGGCGACTGAGTGGTTTGAGGAAAATACTTTTTAAACTCAACTGCCCTTAGGAGATGTTAAACCAATGTGCTTTGTGAAGCTTTTCAAAGCAGCTCTGAAGCTGTTCTTAAGGATTTTAGTGGCTCGCTCCTTACCATACAGACACACATGATGTTTTAATCATCGCCCAGCTGTATTATTGACTTATTTTAAAACAAACCTTTTTACGATGTTGGTTCCATTCCAGCAGGACAGCCCGTCACCAGAGGCCAGCTCACTCACGCACAGCTGATCCGCCAGGCCGCCGTAGAACGTACGGTAGAGACGTAGACTGTTCAAGAAGTCCCTGTGAAAGCAGCCACAGACAGGCACACAGATAACTATCTCGTTTAACAAGGTGTTTTACATATTGATTGTAGACTTAATGCACTAGAATTAGAAAATAGCACTTCTTTCTATGCGCACATCTGGTGTCTTTCACACACTTACCTCCTCATGATAGCGAGCGAGTCCCCCGACACTCTGACAAGAGCTTTAAGAGGGATGGATGCTCTGCTGCTGCTGCGCTGGATGCTGACTGACTGCGCTGGCATCCTGCTTGGTGGGCCACACAGTTTGTGCACCTATTACCCGATGAGACAGACGCAGATTTAAGTCTAAACAACGAGGGAGAAACATGCATTTTGAGGCCTGGAAAATTGTACTGGTGCCTGACAAATAAGCCTTATTTCAATGCTTGAGTGACAGGTATTTATACTAAGGCCATTAGTGCAGCCAAGCCTAACATCTCTCTGAATGTACTGCATGTGAAGCCTATCTAGCAGCAGTGACACTAGACAACCACTAAATGGAGCTGTGGCGTCTATATAAGTGCAGGAAAGACATCCTGAGGCATTTATTTCAGAAATACCATTATGTGGGAACAGAAAGTTCTATGTTAATACTTTATGATTGGACTTTAACAGATGACTTGTGTTTTATGGCAGTTTAAATGTAATGTTTCGGACTGCCTTGGAGCGGCCCACACAGATGCATTTTGAGAGTTTCGGCAGCTATGGTCTTATTGTTGTGTGATATATTTGCATATTAATCTTTAGTCTCAGAATCAAATCACAATCAGGTTTATTGCCAAATAGGTTTTCACATATGAGTAATTTGCTCCACGCCACATACTTATCTGAGGTAGAGCTGGCAGCTGGAATAGAAGTGTATCACTTTCTGAGGGTCTATAAAGCATTATAAATATACTTATAATGTAATCTGTTTAGCACTGTATATTTATAGTTATAAGCCCTCATGAATATCCATAATGGTTTGCAACAATAGTCATAATATATTATAAGCCATTTTATAATGACTCATAAGGTGAAGTGTCATAATACCTCATCATTGATGGTCACATTTTTCTGAGGATTATAGTCTATTATAATTCTCAAAGTTGCAATACTTATATAATTTATATTATGCATTATAATAACTAGTATGTTATCATGCATTACAATAAGGTTATAAGTTACTCTAAGTGGTCATAGTCTGCTTTAAGTAAAGTAAAAATTGATTTTTTCAATTTACTTACTTTTTATAAATCACATTATGATGCATTAAAAAACACTTAATAATACCTTACAACTATGAGAATAATAATGGCACTGGGATCATTTAAAATAATATATACCAATCATCAAGTATTATAACAACTGACCTTATATTTATTATATAATGTTTCATATTGTGTTCTGATTATTGTTATAAACCATTATGAATATTTATGAGTGCTTATAGAAACAATTATACAGTTCTATAAGCAGATTACAACGCATTATAAGTATGTTTTTATTGCATTATAGAAATGTTTTGCAGTGCTTTATCCTTTATCTTTTCTTCCAGTTACTGGTGGTACTGGTTTTCACCTCCCACAGAGCCCGATTACAGTTTCAAGTCTACCATCCAGAACAATACAAATCTCTCCTCTCAGATGATCTGACCTGTGCTGAGAGGCGTGGTCCATTTTTCTGAGCGTGTCCGACCGCATTGTGAAGCAGCGTGTGAACTCCCAGAAGCACTTGCTCCAAGTCCTGAGGTCCGTGCAGCCGTGCCGAGAGGCCCTCCAGTGAGCGAACAAACTCCCTCCAGTGGGCGTCAATCTCTGCCATGCTTGCCAAACAGCCCCGCATCACGTTGAGGCAGTAACCCATGCAGGGCTTGGACTGGGTTAAGCCCTGTGGAGCAAATTACTTTGAGATCAATGATGCTGGAAAAGACTTTTATTAATTCAGATCGATAAACTTCACTTCAGAGACACGCATCCATACCTGGCAGTGAGGACAGTAGTGCATCTTGAGCAGGGCCCGTCTGCACTCCCGGCTTAGCTGTAAGTGATCCGTGGTATTGATGACCTCGATGCCGAGGTGCAGTGCCTGAAGGAGAAGCTTCCCGGAGACCCCAGAGCGGGCAATCTGGTCAGCCAGGAGGCTGGGTGCCCCACCGAACGGTCTCACATCCCGGCTGGATGACCTTACGCACTCAGCATAGCCTGGCGATATGTCACTGAGGCCTGGGTTGATGAGGTGATTGTATACCAGCGGGAAGAGAGCGCTGAAGAATCGTTGCACTAAGTCATCAACGTTGAGCTCAGACCCCAGCAGGAAGAGACTGATATCTGTAAAGAGTTCCCGCACAGGGCCCACGGCCTGGTCAGCCATGTTGCGGTACGAATCCTGTAGAACGACATTCGTGTGGTTTTCCGCTTGCTTCATCAGGACCTCAAAGGTGTCTGTGGGAAGACAACAAGAGAGAGGAAAGAAAGAAAGAAAGACAAGGTTACAGAGGGATTTCTATCTCTTGCTTCAGAGTGGTTCTTGCTGCCTGTTGAAAAATGCAAAGAGAAATTGAAACCCAAATATCCTCTTACTGGTAACACTAAAGGCTGAGACCAGTGTGCTGTAATAAGACGGAATACAATACATCGCCCTCATAAAGCTTCTACTACAATTAATCCAGAATGAAGAAAAGAGGAGAGACTTCAGGGGTCACAGCAGGAGCTGAAGCTCCCCGCATCTTTCCACAGAGGGGGTAGAGTATGTGTTGAAAAAGCAATTTGTTCTCTAATCAAAAGCTGAGCTGACAAAGAAAAATGGAAAAGAAGGGGGATAAAACACACAACAGTGTGGAAGCTGCTGCGATCTATCACGAACAGAGTTACATTATATAGTGTAGTGTGTATAGTGTAAAGGCTTGTTGTGTCATGGGGTTTCTTGGATTGAGAACAAAAAAAATGGATAAAACAGACTGAAGTGAGGGAGAAGAAAGGTTGAGAGAGACAAGGGGGACGAAAAAAATGTTTTCTTTACTAATTAATTCCTCAGAGAATAAGCAATTATAATAATGGACATACCACTCGCGTACACCCCAAATTAACAAGACATCAGGTCTGTCATTAAGTCAGCACACACACACATAACAGGCTCCATGCTTTACAAGGATACGATGCTCACTTTCAACCTAAAAACATGTACTCGCTATCCTCAGCACATGCTTTTCCACCCACATTTTTTTTTATCACCATGAAAGTAAATGTCAAGCAAATTCTGCTAAGCTGCATGTGACAAAAAAATAAAGTCTGTCCACTCCTGATAAAACGTCTGTGTGAAGGATACTAATACTCAGACTTCTGCTTCAGGAGGCAAAAAGAATATCACGCTGTTGCTATTTTGCCTGCCACAGCAGTGTAACCCTGTACGCAGTTTTTTTACATGTGCATAATTCAGGAACCCTTTTAAAGGAAAGTGTATGGATTATGCAGTGTTAAGGCATCCGACATCTACCTCATTGTGTCAAACAGGAGACTTGACAATAACCTCAGCAAAATAGAAAATGTTTCACAAGTGCAGCAAGCTCGCCTTTATCCCCTTTGTCTCTCTTTTTTCAGCTTTTTTTCCTCAGCTAATACCTGATCCATGGCCATTCTCACATCATGTGCTTGTCATGAGTTGCGAGGCAATGGTCAGGGTGAAGGCCTGGAGCTGCCTGGGGGGCTGAAAGTCTGGATGGGGTTAACCGGTGCAATGAGGGCTTAGACAGTCGGGTGCGGTACAATATGCAACGACGTGGAAAGGTTGAACAAAAAGCCCCCCTGGGGAGGACGACTGCGAGGGGGGAACAGAGAGGGGTCTGACATGCCTACAGGCACATTGTCTCGAACAGGCAGCGTTAAACACAGGTACCCCGAACTGAATCTGACCACGGGTCTTCTGTGATCTCACATGGACGTGATCTAACAAGATCCGAGGCGCAACGATGGGCTCATGCGTGGATGAGAGAAGAAGCTGCACCTCCTACACAGCTAGCACTCTGGTCAGAGAGCAGCACACAAAAACAGAGAGAGAATGTGCAAAGAATGAATAAAGACAAGAGTGGCAGCTGTGAAAGAGCAGTGTGGGTAAAATAGACAGATAGAAGACAGGCGAGCAGACAAGCAGAGAAACGGAGAGAGAAAGAAATATGTACACTGTGGAGTACAGTTAGAGATGATTAAAGCCCTCGGGTGTATGAAGCAGAGCAGGCAGAGTTATGAAGGGTCCCACAGGGATTACAGCTTGTGCTTCAGGAAGGGTTTACCGCATTAGATTGTGGAGGTAATGAATCCCACCTGTCAAACCACCTGACGGATATTGTGTAGTAAACAAATCTTACTTAGTTTATCGTGATTTCTTCCTGGGCTTCATAGGACGTAATTGTCATCAAGTCACTTACCATCTTCCCCACCATAAAAGGTCCATAAAGGCAAACTTAAGAAGGCATGGATAATAAGCTGATCAGCAATTCTGCTGTTTAACAAGTCTACTGTGTTAGAAGAGCCACCCACACAGAAGTTGCCAGCTGTCCAGGCGGCATTAATGACATTATTTTTTCACCAAAGAGTGTGAAGCAACGTCTCTCACTTGGAGGCCTAGACCGCCAGCCAGGCTTCTGGGTAAGCCTGAGGACAGAGATAACACGAGGAGGGGAGGAAATGAAAAAGAAGCAGAGTGGGAAGAAGGTATTTCTCTTAGCTTTTTTTAGACAGAATTATCCAAACCTATCTGACACACTGTTCGCATTTTGAAACCGGTTTCTTTAAAGCTGCTGTAATCAATATTTTATATCAACAAGTTTAGTGCTTTTCAGCTCATTGTTTAGGATTTAAAGTCTGCAACTTTGATATTTTGGTTCACCGTTACTGCTATAAATCAACATTATCTACAGCTAAGAAGCTCTGATAAACACTCTGTACAAAACCTGCTTAGCACAAAACTAGCTGATGAACATAGTGGAGCATTTAGCAGCTAACAAGCCAGATGGAGACCAAAAACAGAGCTAAAAGAAGATGAATAATGGACTTACATTCATGATGTGGCCATAAACATGAGTCCAAATGAATGCTAATGTTTCTCATGCTAATATTCTCTATATCAACTTTAGAAGACAACAATATGTACATGTCGTGTTTGCAACTTGTGTCTGCTGGCTCCAAATAAACAATTAAATTAAATAAAATAAACAGTTAATGCAGGTTTTTAAAACTAAACACCTGCAGAGAAATCCTGATTTTGCCATATATCCATGTTTAATCAAACTGCATGTATATTTATCACAATGCTTCTTATTCCTTATTAATAGAGGACAATTTTTGAATACTATTTTCTATCACTGGGTGTGTCTGTCTGTTAAAAAGAAACAGTCCTAATGAGGATGGATGTTTTGTTCTGTGTGTGTTCTGAATGTCAATGACCCGGCTGATAAGAGGAGAGCAGACATGTTTGCATTTCTGGTAGTGGGAGGAACACTGAGAAGAGCCAGCGTGATAGAAAATACTCTCATACTGTGGAGTGGCTTCTTACACCGTTAGAGGATTGAAAATCATTAGCAGCTACTCTCCTGGCACGATAAAATAGCATAAAGAAAAGACAAACAGAAGAATTTAGAAATGAAAACATAGATAAGTAACTGGTTGTTGAAATATAGTGTTAATGGTTACATTAGTGATTCAGAAGTATTAATGTTAAAATTGTAAAAATAATTAAAGAATGGAGTTTTTCCTATTGTTGGTTGGGCTTTTACTTAACATGTATCATACAAACAGAAAAGATGATCATAAACCATTAGCATGCATGTAGTTTTACATATTTAATTGAACATTTAACTGGATTGAATGTTGCCAATTCTGATAAATTTGTAAGAATTTAAAAGGAAAGAATGTGCAACTTTCAATCATCATTTAGACTCCCAATAAGACACCATTCCAACATGCCACCCATCAACCTGCATGGGTTTCTCCCCAGCCTGCTGGCATGGCAAACAAACCGTGATAGATGAACGACTAATGTTTGAAAGCTTGGTTATCATCCAGATATATTGGCTATTACATAACAATCACAAAGCCCCTTCAGTTAAATTCCTCAGTAGCTGAGCTTTCCTCCATGTCTAAAAGGCTTTTAATTTGATCCCATTTTCTTCCTTTCTCCCATAATTGCTGCACTTCTCATTTTCTTTAATGTAGGATGATCTGGTTAACTGTGACAGGGGTAGCTAACCGAGTGATGAGTTACACTTAAGGTCAGGGCTTCTGGCAGTTGGCACTAAACTAGAAAAAAAAAAGAGGTTTTATTTCACTTCACTGTGCCACCTTTCTCGCTCTCTTTCTCTTTATGGCTCTCTGCATGCGATTGGTTTGGGAGGTAAAGTGATATCTTCACATATCTTTAGCAGATCAGACATCAGATGCAGAAGATTGTAAGACAATTAATAATCCCCATGGGAATTACAATACACACTAAAGGTAGCAACAAAAGGATAAATTAAGCCAGTTGAAGATGTGAACCAATAAGGAAATGCAGAGTATTGCATTCACCACCAGAGGGAGACATTTCTATTTTATTTTAAGGAGCATATGTAGAAAATTGGATCAGTGTGATGTTGAGAAAACAATGAAACAACTGACTAAACATGTGTTGCAGGCTCCCTCCAACTACTGCCCACAGTCTCCAAAAACAACCACAAACAGCTTATCCAGATTTTCATGTTGTACATTGGTAAAACGTTGAGGTTCAGTCTAGGAATATTAAAGATATAAAAAAAGTAGTACAGGGGATGGATGTTACTCATTAAAGATATTTGTTTAAATGTGAACAAACTATCGAAAAATAGAAAAAAAGTGAAATTCTAACCTCAATGCATCATATCAGGGTCAAGATAGGTTTAGGAAACACTTTACGGTGCTGGCAGTGAGAATAATTTGCCTTCGGTGACTTTTTCTTGAGCATCAAATATAGCAAGAAAGGAAGTCTTTCGTAATCATTAAAATAGTGAAAAATGGCCTCAGATGCGGTTTACAAATCATACTTGGGTTACTGAACTATCTACAACTCCAAAAACTAAAACTGGTACTAAGATTTCAACAAAGAGATTATCTGATATGATGGCTTAGCAGGCATTTGTTCAGGTTTTGTCACTATACTTAAGCAACAGTGTGTGTACGTGTGTAGTTGAAGTCATAGACACGTCATTGAGGAAAACTGATCAGTCAGCTGGATGAGAAATAAGATAAGTCTTTGTAGTTAAAGATCCTTTTGAGACGAACAAAAGACCAAAGCTCCTGTTCTCTCTCTCTTTCACACACACACACACACACACACACACACACACACACACACACACACACACACACACACACACACACACACACACACACACACACACACACACACACACACACACACACACACACACACACACACACAGAGACACACACAGACAGACAGACAGAATAAGCAGAATCATTGTGGATACAGTAAATGTATCATATTACATAGTGCGTCCTTCCTAAATGTGCACCGTAATGTGTGTTAACAAATCGCCTCACTATCAGCTCCTGCGTTTGAAGCTTCCCATGTTTCCAGGTTTCGCTCACTCAAATGCCACCAGTCGACCTCAGCTGAGCTGCTGAACAACGCAAAGATGGCTTTTATTAATGTGATTCATCCTCTGTGAATGGCTGCGACCACAACAGAGAAGCCCGGTGACATCTGATAGGCTGCAGAAAAGGCCACTCTCCATCTAGAGAGGATGAGTCAGTGGCTGTGTGGGTTCAGCTCATCCCAGAGCAAAAGACACACAATGAAAGTAAATTACTTACAGGGTGGTACAGTCTGTACAGTCAACAGAAAACTATGTCTTCTTCATTGGGGCATATCAGAGGACCCGCACGCTTTTTTGTTCCAGGATGGAGATTGATGACGATGATTGTTTTTTGCACAAATGTTTGTGGTGGCTCAAAAAAAATTCTGACAAATTCTGAGGTCTGACACTGATAGTTGTAATACCTACAAAATTTGAATGATCCAATAGTCTCTTTCATACACAGTGCAGAGGGACTTATTTTATCTAATAGGTCAGAACTTTTCCAAAGTATTTCTAGGTAATTTACTTAAAGGTTTTCCAGAAAGAATTCATTGTAATTTGGTAATAATCGTAAGGTTAAAAGCAATTTCATCAAAAAAAAAAAAAAAAAAATAAGAAAAAAGACCAGCTCCCTTTTAACCCAAGTCAATTTTTATATTATTCAACTTCACCTTCATATAAATTGACTTTGTGTCTCTGTGGACACATGATTAGCAGAGCTGCTGTGCACTGCTTGTAAGTGTACAAAGTGAGCACTGTCTCCATTTTCCCTAAAGTTCTAGTTTATAGGAAACTTTTTCGAAAATAAATGTTGACTGACACGTAAAATAAAGCTTTACCACATGTGCTTCTACCTGATTATGTCCATCAGGCTTTCATTTTATTCAGCCTAAGATCAAATAATTATTTTTTTCGTTTTCCCTCTACGAAAATCACCGTTTCCAAAAATGTGTGAAAAGTTGCCTTAGATTCACCTGGTAATAAATCAGGTTTATTTTAAAACATGACATGCCTTCCTATCAGGCTATAAACTGGAAGCTGGTGTGGTCTGACCGAGTTATTCTAACACACTAACAGACTGTTAAGCTGCTGGATATAAAATGTAAAAATAAACCTGCCTGTAATCTCTGTAACACGTTAAAGCACTTATTTACCAAAATCCATTGAAAGCTGCACTGTCTGGATTTTGCTTTTCTGGCATGACAAATTTTCACCCAAGTAAGCATGTTAGTTTGTGATGAAAAGGAAGCAGCTCCGTTATCACACGACACAACACAGAGCTTTCCAGGTTTGGGCTGAAAGCCACACCTGGCAAACTTCAGCTGCTTAGAAGTCAAAGTATTCATGATGAAAAGACACAAGATAAGATTAAATGAATCAAACTTGCATCATTGTACACACAAACAGACACAGACTGTCCAGATTCAGCAGCAGATGGAGGTGAAGCACAAAGAGTTATTCAGTGTGCATGAGTGAGCTCAGTGTATCTGCCTGCTCTGATCTACAAACAAACCACCAGGTAAAACTGGGCCTTTCATGCATGTGTGTGTGTGTGTGTGTGTGTGTGTGTGTGTGTGTGTGTGTGTGTGTGTGTGTGTGTGTGTGTGTGTGTGTGTGTGTGTGTGTGTGTGTGTGTGTGTGTGTGTGTGTGTGTGTGTGTGTGTGTGTGAACATGTGCGAGCACATTCGCAGGAGGGAGGGGTGAAATACATAAAGAGGGAAAGTCCGTATCAAAGCGTCCAATCTCAAACTGTTCCTCTACACTTTTTTCGACTGGGCAGCAGCACAGCAAACACCAAAAGGCAGACCACTCTGACCTGCAGATGGCAGAGAAAAGAGTTCCTGAGAAGAGTTTAAAAACCCCCGGGATGTTTTCTTTTTCTTTCCGTCCTCGGTTTCAATAAAGGGGGCATTGTTTTAAACTGAAAACAGTCGCCTGCTCAGAGGTGTTACAGAAGTGTGCCTTGGCTCTGGGATTCTCAGAGAAGGACGGAGGGGGGTGAAATGTGATTTATTTAATTAAAACTACAGAGGAGAGGAGAGGAAAGATAAGAAGGTGTGAAGGGGAGGTAAGGAGGGGAGGAAACAAGGAGAGGAAAGGTGAGGAAGGGAAAGGAGGGGAAGAAAGGAAAGGAGGAATGAAGGGAAGGAGGAGAGGAGGAGTGGGAAATGGAGGAGGAGAGGATAGGTAAGGAAATGGGTGGAGAGGAAGGGAAAATGAAGAACGAATAAAAGAGAAGGAAGGGGAGGAAAGGAGAGTAAAAGAAAGAAAATGAGAGAAGAGGAGATGAGAGGCACACTAAGACTGTTAGTCATTTTAATCTATTTTGCCTGGAGACAGACTCAACGTACCATCAGCCCTTATCTCTGTGTACTTCCTCCTCCGCATCAATAAACACGCTCCTCCCTACATACATTAACAGCTGACAAACACACATTTAGCTAAAGCAAATTCAGTCATCCTGTAATAAATATGACAACACCCACCTGGACTAAAAATATAAAAAGAAACTTCCCTCCATCTGTCTATGCATGTACCCTTTTCCCTTTCAATCTCTCCTTCTGCTGCCTCTCTCTCTCTCTCTCTCTCTCTCTCCTCCAGAAGGCTTAAAAGTCAATATTTGAGGATCTGTTGCAGCTCTTGAGCACTTCAAAGAGCACAGAGCTCTGCTGTGAACATGGCCTTTAATATGCCGTTCAGGAAAAGAAGCAGAGAGGGTCAATAAAGTGGGGCACAAGTACTTCTTGTAGGGAAGTGTGTGAGTGTGCACATGTTTGTGTGTGTGTCATATGTGTAGGTTAAATACCTCTTCACTCATGCTGCACATGTAGAAACTACAAGTCAGGTTTAAAACATGTCAACTTGTAAAGAGAAAAGACTCTCACACACATAGAAACCCAGACGGACAGAGAGCGAGCTGCCATGGTTTTAAGAGCCAGAGTGAAAATAATAATACCATAATAAAGCTTTCATTAGCTTTCAAAGGGTGCTCTGTGTGAGGCTGTGTGGAGGGTTTCCCGTGGCTGGCCTTTGGGAGCTCTTAGATGCCAGTGAAGGAGCCAACAGGGCTGTCATAAGCCTGAATAGAGGGCCTAATGCACACAGCACGCCGCTGATTACTCTATTGAACTGGATAATTACATTAGATTTATAAAAAGATGATATGGAACATTAGGTTCAAGAATCTGAAAGTGGTACGCTGTGTTATTTCACCTTGTTGACTGGCCTACAAAAGAGGAGCCATTATGTTATTGATTAAATTCTATAATTATGATAGCCTTTAACTAAGCGTATGACTTGAACAAAAAGAATACTGACGCGCTGGCATTGCTGCAAAACGAACGTGTTGAAAAGGCAGGAGACATGTCTGAGACAGTGAGGGCAAAGAGCAATTTCAACAACAGACATCCATTAAAGCGTACACTGTTCTTCAGCATTTGGCATTTTTTAATATTCAGTCCTTTGGATTGTTTCCATGACATCAGTGACAAATGATGAGCTAATAGATTTACCTGCGTCGCTTAATAGGTTTTAGAAAATATTATGAGGTTTTACAGTTCAGATGAGGTTGCACATTTTAAGCTCCAATCATGTAAATTTAATTATTTTAATAGCAGGTGAAGGCATATTTGTTTCGTATATCTGTTATGTTAAGGATAAGGTAAGTTTTAGATAACACTGTCAAACACCAAAAAGAAGCTCAACGTGCTTCACCTATTTATGAAATAAAATGTCTATAAAATGTCTATAAAATGTCAGAAACATTTGAAAAAAATGTGTATTGCACTTTTCCAAAAGGCAAAAGGGACTCCTTCGAATGGGCTTGATTTGCACAACACTGTATACTTGAAAATATCGGCTATGTACTGTTTTATTAATGAATAAAACTAAATAAAAACACTCAACTGCAGTTTCTGGAGCCTACATGCAGTTTTGCTTAGCTTGTGAGTCAACAATCCCAGGGCAGTGGAAAAGCTCATGTAAAAATAACTTAAATTGTGGCACATAAATGTAAAATGATCAGGCAATCATTAATATAAAATCTGTCATTTTCAGTCTGAATTAAGTAGATAAAACAGATACTTCTTGGTTTATCAAACTGTCTCATCAGCTGTAGAGAAAAGGCCATTAGACACTGGATTCCCAGCGGTAAAAACAACATTCATTTGTCACTCATGCCAGGATACTAGTGATAAGAAGGACTATTATGCCATTATATCTGCTATGTGGGGGAGAAGGATAAGATGAGGAGGAAGAGGGGAGAGTGGGAGCAGACAGTAGGCTTGGTGTGTTGCTGTGTTTAGGATTTCATCGCCCAGACGACTACAGACTAATCCCTGGAGGCTCCTTCCTTACTTAGGAAATACTTCCTTCCGTCAGACTGGCAGAAAAGGTGATTTCTCCTCTCCAAAAAGCACGATCCTTAGCAACAAGCCAGTTGCCTGAGTCTTAGAGAAAAATATCACACTGATGTTTTCATAGAAACTGTAGCGTTTGTGGTGAAATCTGAGCCATATACTCTTAATCTTAGTTATGGAAAGTCCTTTTTCACAGTCAAATGTTCTGAGGTACCAGAGTACAGCCCTAATTTGTGTCTGGCTAAAGTTGGGCATCTACATTATTTAAAGAATTTTGGTTTAACTTGAGGGCTACTTCCAGAAAAAGAGCCCATTATATGGCCTGAACCGTTCACTTAACATACCACCAAATCAAAGTATCATTGTTGGTGTGGAAAGCTGTAAGTGTCAGCTCAGTCTCTGCTGTACACTGGTAACAGTTGTAAATGTTCTAAGCTGCACTGTCAGCTCTCCTGCACAAACATCACACTTGAATATTACTCCGCTGGTCTTCACACAGCTCGACACTTTGTAAATCTCTAAAAGAAGGGGGAAAAACTGTGTAAATCTGTCATGAAGATACAGTTCCTGTTTAGCAGCGCACCATATCATCTAATCTAGAAAATGGCCTTAAGACAACAGCCAGCAGCCATAAATCTCCATTTCAAACGAGCACACAGGAGACAAACAATATAAAGTGCTGACTGGTGTGTGTATTTTTAGGGCTCATCTCTATGCAGAGAGTGGCTACAGTGCAGTGAGTGTGAGTTTGAAAGAGGCCGGAGCACAATGTAAGACGGAAAAGTCAGTGTGCATGTGTATTCATGTTGGCAAGTGTGTGAGACTGCTGATGTCCACCGCTGGGACACGGCAGGATTTGAAGAAGTGTGTCAACTGAACTGGATCTCTAGAGCGGCAGTAAACTGAACATACAACCACACTCACAGCCTCGCATGATGATGGAGAGTCAGCAATTAGCTTTACGTCTGACACTGTAAAAGCACTCAAGGGTTTCTCTTGGAATGTCAGATGAGGATACTGGGTATTAAAAAGTTATTTATAGAAAAAGACAATATAAAACTCCCTTCTGTGGTTTAAAAGACTCCAACTGAACAACAATCCGAAAGAGAAGACTGAGATATATTTACTTTACCATTTGTCAAGTAAAACATGTTAATTAATGACATAGTTAGCCATTTTTGCTTTCTGGTTTGAGAGTTAGAGGAGAAGATTGATATTATGTTTCTTTTGAACTATGTTAGCTTAGCTTAGCATAAAGACTGGAGACAGGGGGAAATAGGTAGC
Source organism: Anoplopoma fimbria (assembly GCF_027596085.1). Taxonomy (NCBI): domain Eukaryota; kingdom Metazoa; phylum Chordata; class Actinopteri; order Perciformes; family Anoplopomatidae; genus Anoplopoma; species Anoplopoma fimbria. The sequence continues at coordinate 22,063,801 of NC_072450.1, forward strand.
CTGACTTTGTATAAGGTAGCAAATATCCATCTACCAGCACCTGGTCATTTAAAGCTCACTAATTACCAAACTATAACTTGATTGTTTTATTAGTACAAAAGACAATGTGGAGAAAAAAATGGGAGGTTACATGCCAGACCATTTCTTGGCCAGGAACAGTTGCCAGGCAACCAGCAGAGACTTCAGGCAAAGAAACCGTCTTGCACATAACCCCATGAAAAATGTATTTTGTCACGTTAAACAGTTCATTTTTTTTGTTTAAATTAATTAAACGAGATGCAACGTGTTGTTAAGTGAGCTTTAGAAGTGTAAGCAGATGTTTTTAGCCTTGACAGCCAGACTAGCTGGTTCCCCCTGTTTCCAGTATTTGTGCTCAGCTAATCTAACCGGTGCTAGCTTCATAAATAATAGACGAGCTGCAAGCTCCAGGCTTTGAAGCCAATTTCACATGGTGACCAAACCGTAGTATAACAACTTCCAGGTCAGTCACGTGATGCCATTGGGCCCAAAAATACTTTTTTCCTATAAAACTACATTCACATGTAAATATAAAATATATATATTTTTATAATTTTATTTTTTTGCACTACATCAATTTCCCAGTACGAACAATTAAATAGCCCTTATTTATATCTTTAGGTCCTAAAAGTTACTGATAGCCTAACCCAAAGTTATAACGTCCTCCCGTTCATGTCAGCGAGCCAGAGACCAACCAGAAAGTCGCAGAAGATTGCCAGAAGGTCCGGGACATTTTACACCAGGATATCAAACTTTTCATAAACTTTCATAGAACGAGGCCCGCCTCCAAAAACATCCATGATAACAGAGAAGCATTAACCTTCTCATCTAACTCTTAGGAAACGAATAAGCATATTCCCAAAATGTTAAACTATCACCTATAAGAGAATGCCGCATAAACTGTTTAGAAACAAGATTAGAAAAGTAACCAGCATGTCTGACACAGGGGCTGAAAAGGAGATGGAGGGCAGAGCAGCCGTAGTAGGTCAGACTGGGTTGTTTCTTAGCAGCAGTCCAAACGCCTGGATTGTGAAGGGTATTGACTCTGAATAATCCTGCTTCCCTCTAAATCCTCATCCTCTGACTTCAAACACTATGAAAAGACTTTCAATAGAATCTGGCATCCTCCCAACTTTCTCTCCGTCATTCGCTCATTCTTCTTCTCCTTCGCATTCTTCTTCTTTTTCTGTCCTCCCCTGGATCAACTGTCCAGCCTTGAATCACAAAGCCAAGCCCAAATTCTGTTGAAATCTGGAGGAGGAGGCCCCTGCGTTGCCTGGAATACAATCACACACCAACGCACACACACACACACACACACACACACACACACACACCTCATGTACGAGTGACAACAAAGAAGGCACAGTCGTAGACCCGGTGGACAAAGAGTCTCCTAAATGAAAGGTCCGACACAAAGAAGCGGAGAGCAGGTTAGAAAGGATTTCAAGGCCGGTTGTGAGAATCAACATATAAAATCTGAAAAAAATCCAACCACCGTTTAGTATATTCAGTTTATGCATGTATTCATCATTCATCTTACAAGGTCTGCATGTTTGGTTACTATTCGACTCAGTATTATATATTTTTTATACTTGACAAAAAGCTCTAAGAGTGTTCTTTGTGGAGCGACTAATGGTTTGCTCATCGAGATTAAAGAGTCTACAGCCCTGGTAGCGGCACAGTTGTGCTTTTAAGGTAAATGCTAAAATCATGCTGACAAAAAAAAGCCATTTGACGTATTGGGCGGATAATGCGCTGAACATACTGATATTTAGCAGGTAAGTTTACAATGGTCACCTTAACTTAGCATGTTAGAATGCTAACATCTGCTAATTAAACATACAAGTACATTTGAGGCTGATGGGAATGTCATCAATGCTGCAGGTATTAGGTCGTAAACAAATGTTTTGCACAAATTCACTCGAAACACTGCAGAGAAATTTCCCTCAAAACCACAAATAGAAGGAGGAAAAGTCAGGGGGTCCACAAAGCCATTCATCATCCAGGGGCCATAATTGTTTGCACACATTTTGTGCATCCAATTGATGTTGAGATATCTCACAGGATGAGTGAAAGTTTTGACATGTTGGTGGCACTAAAAAAGGAAAATAGGAAAAAGTAAGAGTAAACTAAAAGCCAACAGGATTCATTCTCTGGGGACCATGCATGTCGCTAAGCCTACTAATGTTCATGGTGATCCCTCCAATAACTGTCGAGATATTTAATCTGGACAATAGTGGTAGACCACATAACCAACCGAGGCAGTCTGGTGTTTCCAGAGGGGAATGTAACAAGAGGAATGTTCATTTTCAAGACAAAAGATCCTAAAATGCAGAGTCCTATAAAAAGCCGCATATTTTCTCTGACCGAGGAGAGCAGCCAATTTGTGACCAACATAGAAACTTTACTGGAAGGGAACACTATGTTACTGTTAGTCAGTGATGCAGCGCTGCTCAGGGCTGGTCACAGCACAGTATCTGTCTATGGTAAGAAATTACTGTTTGTGAACTTGAAACTCTGTAAGAAATGTGGATTGCAAAGGAGCAGTTAGGTAAGTGTGGTGGCTGATGCAGCTCTGCTTTTAGAACAACGCTTTGCATAATATCCACCAAAGAGCAACCATTGCGCTGCAATATCAAAGTAAATATAGACGGTGTGTTTAACCAAAATTCTGACATTTAAAGCAACTAGTCAACAGTCTAATGAGACGATCCGATTGATGTCATTAAGTCATTAGTTAGTAGGCCAGAGTTCACATCATTCACCTCACACAAATCCCCATGTAATTTTAAAGAATACACCAGATCTTTAGGATGAATTTTTCAAGTGTTAGACATTGAAAATGTATACAAAAATGTAATTTACTTCAGTGATTTTAAACCAGAAGAGTGCAAACTGACAACTTGAGCTTAACTTCTTAATAGCAGAGTATGTAGAGCATCTCCAGTCACAATAACTGCGCTCATTTCACTGTCTCACACACTATGTTCACTTAATCCACAAAATATATTGACAAAAAATATATTTGACTAAAAACCTTTGATGGATTTCAACTTTAACTGACCCTTAATAACAAACATAAGTTGTGTTTTTATGTTTTCTCGATTTAAAATGACTCCATGTAAATTTGGACACAGGCCTCTCTACCAGACTGGTAATAATGTAGCACTTTCTCTAGGCTCAAACACATTAGCAATTAATGAATATGGGGCCTTGCTCCTGGGAGCCTCCAAAGGACCCGGGGCCTCAAGGCAATTGGTAATCCAGCCTTGCCTCTAAGGGATTCTCAGAATCAGGCTTCCCACAACACACTAACTCATGCATGAGTGTAGACCAAAGCACATTACATCAGAAAGTTACAGTTTGTTAAAATATAAATATATTCACTAGTGACATAAGTAGTGCGCCATAATACTACTTCAGTTATTAAAATTAAACAAAACAGCTTTAACATTCAGCTGGAGCCAGAATATCTGCACTAAAATAAAAACTGCAACAAAAAAACTCTAAAACATCATCAATATAATCAGCAGCAATCAAAACAACTTTACTCCCCCCCCACTGAGACCTCCTTGTTTGGCACAGAGTGTGCTGCGGTAATTTGACGGCTGATTGTGGTCTCCTCTCAGTCAAGCTGTGGGGCCACTGCCATTCAAATATGTCCCTCTATTCAATTCAAAGAGTTAAAGATGAGCAGTGGATCCTTTAAAAGCTGGTAAACAGAAAAACTATTAGCATTTATGAGTGCAAATACCAAGTCCGGGCACAACAGGTTAGTTTTCCACTTCAACGAAACCAGCACTCAGCCCAGACTGTTTGATCTTACATTCATCGGTACCACTTGTGTTCCTGACAAAATGGTAGTTCACAATTAGATGCAGAGCAAATATAAACGCAAAAGGCTGACTATCTGTGTCTGCTGTATTCCTGAGCCTCATGTTGACAGGAACCTTTTTCTCTTCCCAGGCTAGAAACCAAAAGGAAACATTGACTGGAAGGAAGACCACAAGCCACAGAGTGTTAATGGTCACAACAGCTTTATGCCACAGACTGTAAAGTAAGAGCAACATTAAACGTATAAAAAGCCAGTCTCATCAAGTGGTCTTGTAATTTGGGTGGAGTCTTTAAGATGAATTATTGGACATTAAAAACACATTTTGGTCAACTATCTCCGGTCTATCTTTTTATATTTTCAAAATGTTTTCCTTTATTCTTAAGAAATACTGACCGACTTACAGCATTTAGGTTTGCATGAAGTGTGTATGCATATACACAGCACAAGTAGGCATTGTTAGGTTTAAAAGAATAGTTCAACATTTGCGGGAAAACACTTATTTACTTTCTTGCCAAGAGTTGGAAGAGAAGATCTAACACACTCTAATGTCTGTGCATGGAGCAAGAGCCAGGAGATGGTTAGCTTAGCTTAGCATAAAGACTGGAAGCAGGGGGATACAGCTAGCCTGGTCCTGATAAACAAAAACATCTACCAACACCTCTAAATCTCCCTGATTAACCCATTGTGGCTAATTGTGTGTTTAATCCATAAAGAAACAGAAATGTAAAAAAAAAATGAAAGCAGCTGGGATTGGAGCCACTGGTTCCCTGGCAACCTCTCAGAAAGACTCCAGAAAGAAAGTCACTGCGCACAGAGAACAATAGTTAGAGCACTTAACCTCGAGTTGCTAGGTGGATATAGACCCCTTTGGTTCCTTTTATGCTATGCTAAGATAACCGGCTTAATATTTTAACAGACAGGTTTAACAGAGTGGTTTATATTTTCATTTTCATGTCCTTTTTAAGGTAACATGTATATGTGATACAATTGAAAATGTAAAATTGTTCATGTAATATTTCAAAGTTGTTAGTGAATTCAGGTTCAGTTGGACCATGATGACTGACTGCCACACAAGAAGGGACCAGGTTATAACTAAATGTATCCCTTCTTACATCACATAAGGAAGGACACTGATGTTAATTTTGTCCTTCAGTTTTACAGTCAACACATGTAATACACTTCTTTAATAGTTTCTCAAATCAAAGCTTGTCCCAAAGGAGGGCACTACTTTGATCTGATCCCAGATCCCCTCCTCAGACAGCCTCTCAGGCATCTCATGAGCTCATTCATAGTGGGCTGTGTTTCTGAGTTTTATTGACTGCTGCCCACGGGGCGCTGGGATTGCACAGGTTGGTTGCCATGGATGTAAGACAAACCTGCACAGGGCGAAGAAAAAGATCTCCCCTGAAGCCCTGCTCAGCAGGCTGCATATTTGTGCATTGTGTGGACGACGCAGGAGCCTCACAACCGGTGAAGGAAAACATGCAGTCCTGAGAGAATTACTGACACCAGGAGCAAGACGGGCGAAAAAAGTGATATGCTGGAAAGCTCAAAGGCCTTGTGCTTGACAGTATGCCATCAACTTCGTCCTTATTCTTTCTACTTTTGTATGTTTTTTTTACCCCAGTTACCCAGCTATCTTTTGGCTGTGAAATGACTAGAAAGGCAGCGGTCAGGTTCATTTAAGGACCAGATATTAAAATGTTGAGGCGCATTCCTCTGAAGAAAAGAGAAAAATGTAATGAGCCATTACTGCGGGATGAGCTCTGCTTTGTAGCTCTACTCATAATTAACATCTCAAGCACTTGTTTTCGCTTTATTACTCATTATGTTAAAGTATTGGGCGTTTTTTTTATACATGTGCCCTTGAAGATTTTTTTTTTTTTTTTTTTTTTTTTTTATAATCGTGGCCCATTAGAAGCAGAGGAAAACATCAAGTCCCCCAGGAAAAAACATTTTAAATAGCATTTTATTGGTTCGTGTTATTTCTCGATGTCTCCTGAGTGTTTCAGACTGTTATCCATCTACATTCCTCTAATTTCTTCATCCCTCCTCTCCCTTCAGCTGCATCATATAAAGATGCCTAATTGAAGGCTTTGCACAAAACAAATGACCACATTAGCCTTCCCCCTTTTAACTCGTCCATCTTCCTGTCTGTGGTTGCAATGCATTATACACTCTGCTTGTTCTCTGTTGTCTCTCAAATTACAACGCAGACTGACAATCATTTCGAAGACTAAATCTAAAGGGACTTGTTTTTCTGCAGAGCCCCAACCCCCCCACCTCCAAAGAGAAAAAATTCTTCCTGTACTCCACAAAAGTGTTGATGGTGAGGCAGAACAGTAATCCTTCTGAGGGCAGCCAATCAACATAGAATTTGTTTTCAATTTTAAAATGATCCGTAAAGTTGTTGGCCTGTTTCCACTTCATTTATAATCTGAAAACACCCAAAACAAAAGTCACAGTCACACAAGATGAATAACAAACAATTCACTCATATTAATCCAGCATCATTGAACACTCCCTGAGTTAGAAAGACGGATTAAATACTTGACTTTTTTGTCTGCACACGAACAGAAAAACAGCTCTTTTTTCCCCCACTCTGTTAACATCTTAGAACCTGCCAGACATTTCTGTCCCTCCGTGCTTCCCATACATATGGTGCCACAGTGAGATTGCTCCATGTGACAAAGGCTCTTAAAACCTCTACAGCCAAATAGAACAATGCCACGTGGGTGGCTCTCTCTCTGGCTTTGTGTGTGTGTGTGTGTGTGTGTGTGTGTGTGTGTGTGTGTGTGTGTGTGTGTGTGTGTGTGTGTGTGTGTGTGTGTGTGTGTGTGTGTGTGTGTGTGTAAACAGATAAGACTGAGTCAAAAAGTCTGCATCAACATTTGAACAAGCATCAGCTTTCAGCACAGATTTACTTCAATAACCAGACAAACAATATCGAACCGGCAGAGAAAAAAAGTTAGGTTTTGAGTAACACATTTTTATGTGTTATTTAATTGAACTTAAGATAGATATAAACCACTTTTTACCAGCCATGTTATAATGATAAACTATATATGTGATCTAACCAATAACTTACAAGGTAAGATATGTTTGGATACACTTTTTCCCGGATTAACAGTTGGTGGTGGTAACGTGCCAAAAAACTAAGTAATGCGGCAACAAAGTCAGCGAAGAAGAATTCTAGCAAGCAAATATGGATATAAACCACGCAAAATTTGAAATATTAAAAAACAGCTTTGCAAATGTTTTATAGGGGAGGGAAATGCACTCAATATGTTTATTAGACCCCACAGATACTCTTAACTTTCTGTTACATTTTTCATACCGTGGTTTTGTACGAGTGACAAACTCTCCTAACTTCAGATAACTGTGTAAATAACCAGCATAAACATGATTGCCACCTCTGCGTAAATGAGTTTGCGTTCACTTATTAGCATAATCAATGCCCGCTTTATAAAATATAAGGCTACACGTCCTGCATCATATGTCCTAAATTGAAGTCCTGCCTTTTCAGAGATCCATTCAGAAAAGGCTTTCATTTTTAACAGCGTCAGCAGCAAAATTAAGGGACCTCCTAAATTCCAAGAAATGGGGAAACATAACGAGTGCTGGTAATGCTGTGTCACCTGAGGGTGGTACTTTCACTGAAATTAAGAAAAATGGTTCCATATGAAAAACATCTCCCCACAGCAAGGTGATTTATCACTGCAACAGGAGGGCATCATATAATTTAAATCGTTTTGCCGTTTGAGATAGTCATACTGATATTGCAGTGTTGTACAATAGCCAATTCAAATTATTGATGATATTGTTGTCTATATGAATAAATCTAGAATTGTATTAGTCTATAATTCAAACAGGGTAATGTCAACATAATCATGAAGGGTAATTTATATAGGATTTCAAACTCAAAATTGCTTCAAAGTAAAGAAATATACAATCCATTAGTGAAAAAGTTAGGCTTGGATAACAGCAGGTTGATTGCACATGACTCCTACGACAGGTCTGGACCACTCGTAAATTGTGCTCTGACCAAAAAAGTTCAAAATAGGAGAAGATTTGTGAATGCGGCATGTTCTCCTAAATCCCTCCTACTAGCCACTTAGGAACAAATATGTACGAGTGGTTCTTGCATGAGGCCCAGGGTGTTTTGGTGAGAAACTGAATAAATCGTGAAACATACATTTTGTTTGTTTACAAGGAAACTCCACAGGGCAACTATAAAGGATTAATCAATCAACATAACACATAAATGCCAACTTCAAGTGGAAGTTTGAGAAAGCTTTTGGAAATTGTGATGAGCATTTGTCACTACTTTAAGTTTCAGAGACCAAACAAAAATCCTCAGATTAATCTATATTGAAAATAATTGTTAGATGCGCTCTAGTTTGGACTGCAGTTAAATAAATAACAAAACTTATGAACACGACATACTGAATTTCTAAATGTAAGATTTAGAGAAGCTGTGACTCCAATACGAGACTCAAATTGCTGAGCGTCTGTTGCCACTTGTATTACGCAGCCTGGATGTTGGAAGCAGCCGCCAGTGTTTGTTGACTGATGAGAGCCGACGTTGACAGGGAACTCTGTTTGGTTTGGCAGGAGAGCACACTGGCTGCCATTCCACAGATGAAACCATGTGAGTTCTGTTCATTTTGTAAGTATTTTGAAACGGCTACCAGCCCCTGCAGTCTTTTATGACTTGAAATGAAAAGACCAAAAACCAACAATGAACGGATCCTCTCAGTATTGTCTGTGTAGCCAAAGCCTGATTCAGACAACTCTTCTGCGCAATATAAATACTCACTAGAGCACTAAATGTGTATTAATCTGCTGGTGGAAATATACATGATTTTAAAGCAAAATTAGTTAAAAACTTCAAATTAAAGAAACTATATTTGTGAGCCATTTTATTTAAGGTTTACATCTTCAGTTGGAGCTGATAACCCCAGAAGGTAAGTCAAAAAGTATTAAGAGATGAACAGACATTGTGTTCTGTTCTTTTAATGGGATTTCACAATATTAAATATATAAAATAATGCCAGCCTCTTACATGCTGGAGGGTTATATATCTCTTCTGGCCTGGATGGATGGATGGATAGATAGATGCATGGACGCATGGATAGATGGGTAACCTGCCCTCTTACAACTTTCATTAAGCTGTTTGCAACTATATTTTAAGTTAACAGTAGGTAGCACACTTCAGAAAAGTCATGATAAATGTTGAGTATTTTAGTTCACCTTCAGAGCCGAAGTAGACACATCAAACATCAGAGGACACAAAAAGGGCATTGCCCCTCTAAACCTCGACTAAAACACTGTGATCATGTGGAGGCTCTCCTATAAATCATTTGATTTCAGGAGTAGGATAACAGCCCGCCTTTAAACTGAGACACATCGTTAAAGAGAATTGGCTTAATGATATGTCTGAGACTTTACATTGGAGTCATACGCTCTGTTTTTGCTGCCCACTGGTTTCAGCCGTCACATGACAGCCATCAGCTAGAAGTGGGGCAAACATCCCACGCTGGGCAGGGAGAGCACACAGACGGAGACAAGTTGATGCTTGTAAGTTGACTGTCAGTTGCTGCTGAATGAAAAGATGGAGAGGAATGGAAAACAGTAAGGGACGGAGGTTGAAAACAAATGCGGGGTTTGGATGGCAGCCCTTTAAATATGAGGATATTATTTTCTTATCAGGACACAGATGAGCAGGACTCCTGGCACAGGAAGAGAAGCTATTAGTAAAACCCCAGTTCATATCCCTGACAGACATTCACCCTTACAGACGGCCTCCTGAGTCTCCTACAGGGAACAACCGACCTATCTAATCTCAGGATCACAGTGTAGCGGTAGATCTGGAAGGAGGACAGACCCTCCTCTGTTTGCGCTGAAGTGGAGCCTCACTGCACACACACACACACACACACACACACACACACACACACACACACACACACACACACACACACACACACACACACACACACACACACACACACACACACACACACACACACACACACACTGACTCATCCAATGTTTTTACAACACCCACACAAACCCAAACTCCTAAATGTGTACTCCAACTGGGAAACACACACAAACATCTACATGCATACAATTACCCACCTAAACATATGCGCTTTCATCTCAGCACACGTTTATGAAGTTTCACAGCGATGACTAAACACACACAGAAGTTAACTCTTACCGTGAAAAGCAGCCACATTGCGCGAGATGAGGAACTTGAGGCCCGAGCTGGACGTCTGGAGGAGGTTCTGGATGTCCCTGCGGGCCGCTACCTGGTACTTCTCCTCCATCTTTTTGGTGCAGCAGGTCAGGTTCTTGGACATGCACACCTGAAGGTCTGAACCTAAGAGCCATTGAGATTTAATGTTACGGTCTTAACTCATTGTGGACAAGGGGTTTAAGATTGAAACTGTTCCTGAAGGTGTGACTATTTCCTAATCCACTTAGCAGGAAATGACATACGCGTTTGCTCTTTTTATTCTACACGAGAAGAATCCAAAAAATGTATTATTAGAATATACTAAATATTACAAAGTAACATCATATAGTCAAATAGAACTGACAATAAATGTTTCATTCAACTTGTATGACAAGATATGTAACATGGCTACCATCTATGTTTACAATAGGAAACAGAAACTTGGGAGATAGGATACTATAGTTTGAATGTGCAGCAAACAGAATACTTTTTAACATGATAAAATTACATTATTGGTATTTTTCGGAAAAGATACATGGTTTTAACAGACCTTCTGGGTTTTTTCTATGAGAAAATAATTCTGATCTTTGTGACTTTAATGTAATGCTAATACGTGAAAGGAATAAACTGTGCTTGGGGATTTGCATGCTCTATTTAAAGGGCTCCACTTTCCTTTACGAATTCCACAGAAATACAAGTCAGGTGGATTTGACACCTTGAACTGCCTGAAGGCAGACTTTTTAAGTGACAAGCAGCTTTCTTTAGCAGCATTCATCCACATGAGAATAACTCTAGGAGTCTAAAGTCATGCAATACAGCCAACTGAGAGATTTCAATTAGAACCACAGAAGCCAACCTGTGGCGCAGGAGGAACGCCAAGGGAGCGTCATCATCATCGAGACACATGAACGAAGAACAAGCATAAAAAGCAAATGATGGTGAATTCTGAATGAACAACTCTTTAAAGATATTGGTGATCAAGATATTGATAATCTCTGTGTGAAACTACAGCAGTTGATTCTGATCATATAAATCATTTTAAAACCATCACGGCAGTACACGTGCCTGAAACAAAAAGCAGGGGGCACATTTCTAACACGTTTAAATATGCTTTAGTTGAGCAACCAAACCCCGTAGACCCTTAGAGGAGATCTGAGTCACAGCGTTAAGTGATGTCTCAGGTTTTTCCACAAATCTGCACACAAAATCAAAACATCTTTAAAAGAGACCCAAAAACTCTGCAAAAAGCCCCTCTAACATGCCCAGGCAGAGTTTGCAAAGCTGCTGCCAGAGACGCTATCAGCTCCCTGCGAGGTTCAAGAAGAGTGAGGAGGGAGCAGTGCAGGCGACGGCACACGTGGAGGAATTTAAACTCGCCCAGATAAGACAACTTGAAAGAGCCCCGGGTCTTGCGCCTTTTTTTTCTTAACCTAAATGCTCCCAGAACTATTTCAACAAAGAGCATGTTTTGTTTGCTGCACTGATAGACTTCTGACTTGCTGCGTTCTGACCTAAGCTGAAGGCTGTTTGTCCCTTCTTATTAGAAAACATGGAAACTGCTCCCTCCTCTCTCTCTCTCTCTCTCTCTCTCGCTCGCTCTCAGATTCCTGGAATATCTGGAGGGTATTTTTCACAAGCCCATGGGTCAATTATAGATAACTTCTAAAAATCATTCTCTAGGATCGACTCTACCTCTCACTATCTCCCATTAGAGTATCTGATGTACTTCAGAGTAATAATCTGAATCCATCAAGGAAACGATTTAAATCTTTCCAATGTCAACATGCATTTAGACTTGGAGGACGTGTCTGAGGTTGCCAGAGAGGTCAGTGAAGGTGCAGCTATAAACAGTAGCATGTTATTTTTTACAGCTACTGAATCAGAAGCTTATCATCGCCACTACAGGAGGCGTCCCATAATTCAGCTCAGAGAAATAACTTTTCAGTTGAGAAACAGCAGAGAGATTTAGTCCCACACATGCTGCTGTAAGGGGCAGGAGTGGTGATGGCATTATAAGGGTTAGTTAGAGGTTTAGGAGGCATTTGAGGGTTTTTCTGTCAATGTAATCAGTTTCTTTACAGCAACAGAGGAAAAGGGGGGGTTAAGTTTGTAAAGAGCAGTTTGTGGCAGGATGGAAGTCAACACCGTTAAGATTTACTTCTCCAAGAGAGAGCAGCAGCGGCAGCAAGACGTCCGGCCAATGATGGCCCACATGAAATATCCACACCCATAATTCAAACCCTAAATCTTGTCATGTGGACATTACATTATGGGTGGTGTTCAGAAAGTTAAGTTAAGCCTAGTTTACCTAACTTCACACAAAATAATTCCTGTTTAACCCCGCAAGCCATTTTTCTGCTTTAGACAGACAAAAGGAGCAGAGTTTGGGTTCCCTTCTCACGACCAACAAGTGATATAAGCAACTTTTGTAACGGGTAACATATAATTAAAACAGCATATTTTATAGTAGCTCGTAAAACAGTGAAGTAGCCCAAACAATACTGATACCTTTCAAGGGCTGTTTTGTACTGAAAATCTATCTCCAAACAAATGTATGTAGCGCAGAATCAAGATAATTACAAATATTTAAACATGGATCATGCACCAGACAAACTAGTGAACAGAAACTAAAGAAGTTATCTAACCATGGATTAGACATGCGAGTTTTAATCCTCCAGTAATTTAAACCACATGCAGTATTTCCTCCAAATAGGCTATCTTCGTTGAAAAGTCCCACAGTAGGATGCACTTCAAAAGGCTTAAAGCTTTCTTGTTCTATATTATCATTATGGCTGCACACACGCCTCTAAAATGTGTTTTTAAAAGCTGTGTTTTGTAACTACAAAGAGTACTTCAAAAAGCCAGAAAATGACAGGTTTGTGAAGTTGGTGAGCTCAACAGAAAGGTAATAAGATGTTGAGTGACTTCAAGCATTTTTCTTTAGATCAGTGGTTGTCATGCTTTTGTTGCTATTAAGATGTAAATGAGGAAGATGTGCAAATGATGAGAAGAAGAAATGTGACTTCATTTGTATTACTGGCTGGTTTAGAATAATAAAGAAAATAATAACAATAAACCAGATTGACAAACACACACAGCTGTTCTATCTGACTCAAACATTGCCTACCTGGTCTGGGGCTTAAAGGCAATAATTGATTTGGTCCAATTTGTCTGAGTTGGAAAACTTTCCGCACTTCGTCACATCTGTTCGGGCTTCCAAAGCATAATCCTGAGCAACACGCCAGGAAGAAAACGTAGATCGCCCACAGATCACCCATTTTAGTAAAAACCCAGGGATAACACTCCACAGAAAAACATAAGACTGCTTGTTTAAAAGTCAAGGTTTCTTCTAAACATTTAGTCCGCTCAGGTGAGTCCCTTCCACATCTCAGGTTTCAGGATTCAGCGTGGGTTGTGCGGCGTTGATGTTTGTGTCGAGGAAACGCTCCAGATCATCATTCAGATCCAGACACACGGGGAGAAAGTTGCAGCGGTGTGACGAGTCTGTTCGAGAGCGGCATGTTGTCCAACTTGGCTGGACCGACAGCAGAGGCGGTACCGTAACCGTACCTGCACTCCGCGGCTGGATGTGCGGCTGAGCTGCGGCCGGACAGCGCCATCTAGTGGGCCTGTCCTACATTCCACTGTGAGACTGATTTATTTTGTTATGACGATTAAAGAGGATACAGTGATGAATTAAATAAATACAAAAAACTACCCTCAGAATAGTTTTTTTCCTTTTAATTTTACACCTATTAAATTAGCTCAATGAGGCTCAGTATGGTGGATTTGTGGCGGATTTATTCATGGGTTGATTCACAATGACAATGTAACATTGTTAATGTCCTTTATCCAGAATTCAGCCAAAGTAAATTAATTGACATCTGATTGCAAATCTGAAAGTTCTCGATTTTAAAACCATTTACTTTTCCAATTACATTCTATAAAACTATTATCCCATTAGTTGTATTCAACTGTAAAATATTTTGTAGTTTTTATTTCATCATGTGCCACTAAATTATAAATTATAAAGTGAAAACTTGTTTTATTATTTGCTGGTTTTAAATATTGTGAAATTTATATTATCCCCCTCAGGAAAAATTAACCAATTTCAAGAGTTAAGTATATTTGGAAGGATTTGGTTAACCTTTATATATTTTAATATAACTCGTATGGCCCACACAATGATTTCATACCATAACTTATTTAAGACAAAACTTAGTTTCGATTTTTTCGTTTGGAACATGCATTTTATTGTAATTTCATACTTTTTTGGAGCATATTTGTTGTTTTGAATGCAAGTCTAAATATGCATAACTAATGCACAATCACAGCAATCATTGTACCCTTAGCATAAGCACAACTGCTCTTGAACATGAGCTCATAGGATGACAGCAGTTATTCAGGGCTGTGATCCTGTCCGGTGTGATTTGTTTATTGGGCTGAGAAATTGGCCAAAACTCTTTAATGTAGAATTTGTAATTAATCATCAGGTTTTAAAAAATTATTAAAAGTAAGGTTTATTAAATTCAACAGGTTTGTTGATCAAAACACTTTTTGTGTTCCAGTTTCATCTTTTTACAACAAAAACCTCCTATGGTGGCATTATAAAGTACCAATACCAAGAATTAAGACCTTATTAAATGGTTACACTTAACTTTCAACCAAATACATGTTATTTTTGGAGGGGTAAAACTGTTAAAAATAGTTAGAACCTGTAAACCAATAATTTCAAGATTTGAATAATAAAGCATTCAGAGAAGAAAATGTGTTTAAAATGTATTCTATTACATAAACATTACAATTAAAAAAAAACAACCAAAACATAATCACATGCATATCATACAGACCAAAACATTACAGGACATGCAGATGAGTGCAGCAGTTTTGTAATCACTTGGGTCATGATCGGGGTCAGCTCAATCTCCTTGTTCCTAGACAGGCCGGGACAAGTGCAATACCTACAGGTACACAGCATTGCTACTAATCCCCACCTGCACAGAAAGGGACAACTCCAAATATCCAAAATATCATCCATATGAAAGTTTTGATGAAAAGAAGGCCCATTTTGCAGAAAATAGCCCATCAACCTAGTCAGTTTTGCATGGATTTGCACAGCAAACATCAGTTAAAGCGGATGCAAACCAGCAAAACTGACCATGTGATGATTCAAGGGTCTTCCGTGGTTATGAACATCCGAGATCCAGAAAGATGCAGTAAGTTAGAAGTACTTCAAGTGCTTACATTGCAGTAGATAGGAGAAAGACACTACCTGCACTATAAGCACTTTAGTACTGCTGAAACTGACTCACTTGAAAAGTGGAAAAACACTCCTGGTTTTTAAAACAGCGTTACATGTGTATTATGACAACAGATTGTGTTTAATGTGAAACCCCCCCAAAAACAAAGAATCTTAACAGGTGGAGAGCAAGCAGGCCACCATCAGTTTTGCATAGATTTGCACAACTCATCTATTCTTGTAGTGCAACTATGCAAAACTAGCAGAGAACTGCAAGATATTTGAGCCCAATTGGAAATTAAAATATAGCCTGGTGGCGCATATCACAGCCCCTTATGCCAGAAGGAGCACTTAGGGCAGTAGGTGCTAGTCTATTTCACTATCTGCACTAGATGCACCTTAGCACAAAGACAGTACTTCAAATGACACGCAACATCAGAGGACCTGCACATCAGTGTCTGGGTATTGCTGTAAGTGCCTCCACTGCAGTAGGTATTACATAGTACTACCTGCACTGTAAGCACTTTGACAATACACAGACTGATCACAGCATTGCTGCCCTCCAGCACCATTGGAGAGATGGCCACACGGCTCCAGGTTGTAGTTTTCATTTAGGGTCCTTCTCCTCCTGGGGGAGGGGAGGGGGATCTGAAAATTAAAAATAAAGGAGACACAAGATGGCATGTTAAGGCAATGAATGTGACTTTTTGGGCATGGCAACAAGTAACACACGCAGGTTTATAAAAGGGAGCACGTGTGACAAGTTTATTGTAAATAAAAACGCAGAATTCGCATCTCCATCCCTCACAGCCGCGCACCACCACCGCCGGCGTGTAGACGGGCACCAGAGCTAGTTTGCGTTGTTCAGTCGCGATACAAGATGTTGTGATTTATCGCAGCAGCACGAGGTCAGTGAAAACATGAATGAGCAGCGCGAGCCTGCGGCCCGCGTTCCCTGCGACACGGGGGCGCGTGCGCAGGGAGCGGTGTTGTTCACCCCTCCCCCACCGCTCCAACATGGCGCCTACAAGTGCGCCAACCTCAGCCTAAACGACTCCAAACCGGCCAGGCTGCAAGAGTTGCACACCGTAATGTACAATGTACAAGTGTGCGGCTCCGTTTAGAAGAAGCACAGGGCCGTGCGGGGGTCGGACCTCCTACAAAAGCACGTCCATGTGTGTAGTAACAGAGGGGGGGTGGGGGGTTAGCTTAGCTTAGCTTAGCCGCTGCGAGCTAACGCGCTAGCTCGTTTGGAACATGGCACATCGTGTTAACGTTACTATAGTAACAATAACTGAACGTTCCGCTCGCAGAGGCCACATGGGCCGCTGGGGGGGGAACAGCTGTACACATTTTAATATCTTACAGATTAAATAAAAAAAAAAAAAAAAAAGGGGTTTTTGCAAGTTCATGAATTAAGAGTTGGGCGACACTGGTTAGCCAACAACAAACGAGCACACGCTTGAAAAATGCACAAATGTCTCCTCCGTCCCGCTGAGTGTGCGCGTTTATAAACTCTTATCTTCATATTAACGCAGAGCTGGTTGTTTTCACCCCACAAGGACTACTCGTGCTGGTGCATGCGTGCGTGCATGCATGCAAGGCGGGCTAGGCTAGCTGAGCTGAGCTAAACCGCGCGGCCTACATCTGCCCCATGTGCTGCCGCTTTGTTCTGGGGGCACTTTAACTCACACACCACTGCGCTCGAGCCCGGGCAACAAATCAACCCGATTAATAAACTTACTTTACAGATGTGGCACAGGCGCGTAAACAGCAGCGCGGGTGTTTCCTCCGGGCCCGCGGATGTTTGTTTCAACTAGTTGCCAAAGCGCAGCGCAGAGAGCTCCGGTGCGCTTTTTCAAATCTCCCTCATTCCCTCAATGGAGGAGCAGAGGGGGCTGCCATGCGCCTCACGTTACACTGTTTTCATCGCCCGCCTGTCGTTTGTGCCCTTAATGTGTTGGATGCCCCCGTCAGGAGAGGTGGAGGCGCATTAAACGCACGCGTAAAACACGCGGGTGGAGCGTGGAGTCTGCAGCACGAGCCGCGACGCACAGAAACCCCCGAAAAACGCGACTTCCTCGCGGATAAACATGCGCTCGGCAGACACTCACCAGCCGAGATCCACCATCTTCGCTCACTTGCTTGGGCTGCCGTGTAGTCTCCTGCCGACAAAAGAGAGGAATAAATACGCAACTATTCAGGAAACTTTCCCACCCGCGGACTAAAAGGGAAGGTGGAGTGAGGTCGGAGCGCATCGTGCGCCAATTTATCAGCCAGATGCGCGTGTTGGAGACGATTGCGGGGTTAAGAAAGTGGCGCGAAGGCGACCAGTTGGTAACCATGTGGGTGAATGAAGGGCGGCTCCCACTGAACGTAAATATCTAGCTACAACCCCCAACTCTCCCCATTAGCATACATAATAAACTACGGTACTTCCGATCTCCAACCAAACAGCCTCCACCTCTCTTGGGGAGGGAGAGGTGGAGCAGACAGGGATCACTGCGGCGTTCAGCGTCTTTACATACAAACAACATATAGATAGATACACGCGGCCAGAACGAAAGGAGGGGAAAAAAAAAAAAAGCGTGGTCACACAGGTTTATGTTCAAATGAGTTTTGGTTTTTTTGCATAAGGCTATAGGGAGGAAAAATATAATATAAACACAACAAGTTTTATATTTAATGCAAATAATAGCGCTTAGTAGTGAAACTAATTTATCTTTTATAGTGACCGCATGTTATGCTTTAAGTGCCCTCGATGATTGTTTAATTAAACAATAACACGACTAATTAACCTGTTGCTGCTCCACAACGCATGCAAATTAGCCCACAGTGTGTTGTTTCCACGTGTATCGACCCGAAGCTATATATATATATATATATATATATATATATATATATATATATTAATTAGTTTCTTTTTCCATGCAAAGACGACAAAAAGAAAGGTGTTTATTTAATGTTGTCATTCTGAAATCAAACAGTTTTTGCATATTTTTGTAAATTTAGTAGATTTAGTCACCTTTAAAGATACAAAACAATTTGTATTGTATGTGTTATTGATAAACTAATATCATCAAATATTTATATATTTTTTTAATCATTGAATTCATTAAGCACCCATTATAAACCCAGAGTCTATGGGTATTGAACAGTAGGAAAACATTTTTAGGTATAATAAACTTAAACTTGTTTTTCTTGAATCTTACAGAAATGTGACACATTAATCGTTTCATTTGACTGACTGTTACTGGTCTGTTACAGGAAGGATTTTTAGTGAATCAATAATGAGTTTTGGGTTGGAATTATCTGTTTTGGGGCAAAGTTAAATTTACTTATTGAGTTTTGAGTAAAATCTCAACAGAAATTTCACACAAAAAAATGTTGATACAGTTTTAACAAAATGAGCTTCCAACAACTGATTGAAAACAACATTTGTAACTGAAATAATACTTATAATAATCTGAGGACCAAATAATAAAAAATACAAAATTAAACAGATAAAGAAGTTATTAAATGTATTTAAACAATTGTTTGAAGTTAGTTAAACCTGTTTTCACAATATTCTGACAGATATATTTTTGCCTTCATTGTAGTTTTAGGGACCATACACACCAGTACTTCTTTTACCCAAATGATTAAAACTGCATACATTTGGTTTGTGCAGTTTATCTAAAATTTATTAGGATTATAAAATATTAACAATCATGGCTGCATTTTGTGATTTTGTTCCCCTCTGAAAAAAAACAACAGATTTGTTACATTTTCCTGCCCACAGCAGCAAAGTATGCTCATGCACTGGTCTTTCTTGCTTTTAGATTTAAAGCAAAACCTCTGGAAGTTGTTGTGCATCACAAGCAAAAAGCAAAAGCCTTCAAACCACAACAAAAGGGCAGTTGAGTATTACAGCAAACTCTGGGCCCTCAGACAGGATGTCTGAAGGCCCAACACACCCAACACATTTTATGTATTAAGTTAAAGGAACAATCTCCCAGAGCACTTTAAAAATATTGTTTTTGAATGTTTGAAATTATTACAGATATTCATTACGAGATATAAATCTTTAAGATCATTTTACCAGTTTACATGATTGATTGAACAAGATTTTGATTTAGATACATCGGATATGGAATACAGCTGCCAGTGAGGAAACAAAGATTTTCTAAAGTACTGTACTTAAGTACAATGTTGTGTTACTTGTACTTTAATTGAGTATTTCCATTGTATACTGCTTTAATTCAATTCAATTCAATTCAGTTTATTTTGTATAGCCCAGAATCACAAATTTACCTCAGAGGGCTTTACAATCTGTACACATGCGACATCCTCTGTCCCGGAACCCTCACATCGGCACAGGAAGAAATCCCCTAAAAAACCCTACTACTTTAAACCTCTACTGCACCACATTTCATTGGGAAGTATACCTTCTCCACTACATTCATAATTTATAGAAAAATGAAATGCATTCTTTACCTTAATGTTTCGGATGTCTTTTGAGTTGTTAGCCTTTCCACCAAAGAGGCAATACCGAACAGACTTAACCTCTAAACTTCTCACATGGTTTAATTTAAATAGTTGTCCAAAGTAGTAAAATGATACACAATTTTCACTGTATCATTAAATGTTGCATACTTACGTTTTAAGAAACTCCTTCCACCATTGAAGGCTGCTGTACCAATAGCCCAAGAACCTTATATGCTTCCAGTTAGAACCTTTATTTCTGGATTGCTTACTAGAACCATATAAGGCTCTTACTTTTGTCCCCAAGGCAAAACCAGGTTCTTGATTAAGGTTCCACCTGGAACCCTTTCAGAGAGTTTTTCCTGCAACTCATCATAATGGATCACACATATAATCATCGTATGTGAAAGAGTCCACCCACAACTCCCTCTGAGATATTCTACAGGGAACCGTGTTTTAGTGGAATGGTTCCATCCCAAATCCTCTTTAGAGGTCTGGAACTTTTCTATCATTCGATATGTGGTAACAAGAACCTATAGGTCCCACCCATAATATTGTGATACTCCAGGAGGTTTTAAAAATAACTTTCGTTCGGTTCTTCACAGAGTTTACAGAGGGCCAGGGATGATGTGGTGCAGCTATATGAGTGTCCCCTGCAGCTTTAAGATCAAGTAACACAAATCCTACCAAATCACTTAACCCCAAGTTGCTCCCGAAGGCTTGCCATCGGTGTGGACTGGATGTTGCATGAATGTTAGTTAGAGTCTGATGGTGGCACCTTGCATGGTAGCCTGTCATCAGTGTGTGAATGGGTGAATGATATGTAATATACTACTGATTGTAAGTCGCTTTGGATAAAAGCATCTGCTAAATGACTGTAATGTAATGTGATGTAATGTAATCACAACACAAGGATGAATACACAGTTAAATAAGACTTTATCAAGAACACCCCAGTCAATTTTTATTGGAGCTTTTAACAAAGAAACAAGGGATCATACCCCCCACCCCACCCTTTGCGTAGTTAAGAGTACAATGGGGGTTTGGTGCAATCCTGTAAGTGGTTTTACCTTTCAATACAGTGCATTGGAATGACAACAACTCATTGTTATTACTTATATGTTGGGCTGAGGATAGACAATCTGCTGCTGATCTTCAGTGTTTTTATCAAACGTGCTGAATCCTGTGAACCTTCACAAACATACTGTATGAGTGTGATACAGTATGGTAGCTGGCCAGCAGAGGGAACTATCAAACTAAATACTGTACTGAAAAGACATGGTTGCCTGTCAACTGTAAGAGGAAGCACTAACCACAGCTTCCCCATTCCTGGAGTTTCTGTAGTTAAAAATACGTCACCTTTATGCAACCCGCTCAGAGAGTTTCAGAGAGGAGATGGAAGTGTGTGTGTTTCCAGCTGCTGATCGATAACAGTTTTCCATTATTTAACTGGGAGATCTCTCTTTGCTGCATGCTGGTGTTTTACAGAAACACCAGCATGCAGACGGGGATGGTGCAAGTCCACTTTAACTAAAGGTGCATTTGATTTGATATCTGTTGTTCTTCTCCGACATCTATGGGCACACGGTAAGAGAGGGAGCGCTCAGTCATGACCCCCAACCCCCCACACAAAGCCAGTGGTGGGGCTAGTTCCTCTGCATATGGAAGTGAGGTGGGGGGTGGGTGGACGCAGGGAGGTTGTAGACTTCACATCGTCCCATGGGGTCAGATAAAAGCTTACAGATCTCCTTATTAAACCTTCCCCCCCTCTTAAAGCTCTGTGCTCTCTGCACAAATGGCTGTTAAAGATTTATGTAGGTATCAGTTGCAAAAAGCATTTTAAGACACTTTATATATGATAGTTTACACTATTTGGGACAAAGATCAAGGAAAAACAGTCATGCATATGGACAATACAGCAACACATGCAGGCGTGGAATCTTTTTATATCTGCACTATAAAACTGAGCAGGCTTCCCAAGGAAAGTGGGCAACTTTTAACACCAAGCTGGTAGCGCTTGTGATATTCAAAGCCTGTACTTCCAAAACATCCCGTCCGATACAGCACCACTTTTTCCCCAAAATTGTACTACCAAAGCCAAGCCCCTCCCACAACAGGGGCCATGAGCCTGGGGGTCTCTGTTTTGTTCTTCCTATAGAAGGCCGGCCACCATTGTCTCAGCGTGACCCCGAGGTCAACTGAACTCACCTCAACCGACCACGGCCCATTCAGCTGTGAAGCCTCACATAGGACAAAAATGTCTCTCAGGAGCAAGGATTACTTCAAGTGAGGGGGTGGGAAGACACACACACACACACATGCACACACATGCACACAGACAGCGAGCACGTTCTGTAGTGTTTCAGAGTCACAAGCCCGTTTGTGTTATATTGTTTTTTCACAATGCAGCAAGACACTAGAGTCATGTTGAGGTCGATCAAAGTGATAAAAAAATGAATTGGTATATTTGGGTATGGATCATTGTATAGTCCAAATGTGTTTTCCAGTTGAAAACACCCAGAGTGGTTTAAAATCAGCCGAGACACGTTGGTCTATTATGGAAGTAAATTATAGAAAGTAGTAATGACATTATCTTTGACACATTTTCTAATTCTTCCCTCAGATATTTTAATATTTTAATCACTCGCCTGAGGGGAAACTGCATTTTGCTGCAGGATAAGAATGAGGCCATCCATGCCTGTCATCTGCAGCTCTTTATTACAAGATGATATATCAGGCTAAGGGCCAAATAGAAAAGTAGTGCATTGTGGAAGATATAACCATAGTTCACTACAATGTTCTCCTGCAAGTTGTGTGGGGAAAAAAATGGCAGTTTACTTATCTTTTCTGATTAGAACTGGTTTAATTTGAGCTGAGCAGTTTTCTTGTTTGTTGCACAGTCTAGAGCACATGTCCTGGAGATCCTCCAGTCTGCATGGCTTTCAGAGGCAACAGTGTCCCTGGTGGAGAGGAAGCTCATGGAGGCTGACAGGTTGAAAATGTGCGGCATGATGTGGCTGAAGGAGCATGAAACATGTTCACCCATGGATGCCGTGCACAGAGCCTCCCGAGACCCCGTCAGACAATTAGATGCTGAGTGTTTTTATGTTTATATAAAAAGATTTTCATTACCTTTACAGATAGTTTCATTGCTTGCAGGTAAATTACACACATTTGTTGAACTGCAAAGATGACACTGCAACTGTTAGAGGGGTTCGGAGAAAAAAAACAATCAGAGATGTTTATGCATAGCCTTCTCTGTATCTTGTGTCCTTTTTTGTCCGTTCAACCTTAGACGACATGGAGAAAAATTCATCATGGTGCTGTTATCTGCAGAATGGTTGTCACTATCCCATGAGCTCCATTAAATAATGACGAGACATGCTCATTTGGGCAGCGTCTACCCACCCAGGATCGTTTTGAGTTTGAAGTTTGTGTCACATCAACCACAGCTAAAATACTTACCAATGAAAACATCTAAAAATCCGTTAAACAAAACACAGTGGCAATCATTTCTGAGTGGGACCCTGATAGTTCCAAAACTAGCTGTATGTAAATAGTGGTGCTGGTATTGTTGCACTGTGCTACTTAGTCATTTTGTAACCAAGACGAAAACTGTACCTGAAAACATTTTCTCCATTATTTTCTATTCATTTTCTTCCTGTGTCCATCACCTTAACTCTTGTTTTGTTGGTTTTGGAAAGAGAAGACAGACACTGAAAAAGAGAACAATGACAATTTGTCCTTCTTTAACAAGAAACAAAATCATTTCCAATGTTATAATTACTTTTTTAAGGATGGCCCTCTGGCTTTATATTGAAAGCTGCTTAAAAAATGGATTATGTTTTCAGAAGGTGACATAAAATTGTCTAAAGCAAAGCAGCATGGAACAGAACGATACATTGCACTGAACAGCATTTCAAACAAAGTTTACAAAATTCAGAAAATCCTATTTAAGTGCTCTCACATTTGGTATTTTGAAGTGCCATCAGTCTTATTTGCAGATTTGTCAATAAATTAAATGAAATGCACATTTCCTGTTTAAATGAGGCTGCCATGTGCATTGGAAGTGAGGAAATAATTGATTTCTTTTGTTTTAAAACGTCCATTATGAGTAAAAGTTCTGCATTCAAAATGACACTCAAGTAAAAGAAGTATCATCAGTAAATGTACTTATCAAAAGTAACCTCAACCTTCAAATCTCAAGATGAGTTAGTTTACTGTCATCCAAGACAAAGAAAAGCAGCGAACTGTCATATTTGAGAAGCTGAAAGAACGAAAAAAAATTTTTGACTTCAACAATGTATTAGTTATCAAAAACATGTTGATTCATTTTTGTGATGAGACTAGTTTTTGAATAAGTTTTGTTTCTATGTATTATCAGTACTTACTTTATTAAATGTACTTAAAGTAAAGTACTCTGAAAAAAAGAAAAGGCCCCTAATGTTATACTACTATATATTATGTTATTGGAATATTAATTCTCATACTTTAACTAGTTGATTGAGGTGGAGCTCATTGTCAGTACTTGACATGCTGTTGGGTTAATTGCAACATATTATATAAACTAATGATATGTTTTCTATGCAAAGTCTTCATCTGGCTGCTGCCATAGGAATGTAATGGAGTAAAAAGCACGATATTTCCCTCTGAAATGTGGTGGAGTGGAATGATATGACACATCAAGCTCCTCTCTGATTGTCTCTCTTCACTCTATCAAGAAAACAAAAAGGTTTGCACTTGTGACAGAAGCATTAGTAAAAAGTATGTGGTCAGTGCAATACAGTTCTTAGATGTATGTATGAAGACCTTTGTGCCTTTTCTTCCCACGACGCTACAAACTATAAAACTAAAGCAATGGACGTGCTTTGTGTCCAAGACAGTGTAGGATTACCGGCCACAGACTGGCATTAGAGCTGCAAACATCAGACTTTGTAGTAGAGGTTGGTGGGCGCCTGGGGCGATATCTCCTGAACTATGTACACAGGAGGCCCGTAGTCGCCGCTCACATGCTCATAATGACGACAGATCATGCTCTCAGAGGGCCGCAGAGGAAAGACAACTTCGCTGCGGTCCGAGCCGTTGTAGTCGCTGCCGATGCTGTCCCGCTTTGCCACGGCCAAAGTGTTGAGGGACACGGAGGCAGACTGCTGGCTATCTGGGACGAGGCGACGCTGACGGTGCCTCCACAGCACGACCAGCAGAATTATGATGACCACGAGGAGGATCACGCCACCACAGACAACCCACATCCACAGGCCTGGCTCCGAGCCACCAACGCCGATGGGGTTTGTTTGTCCTGTTTCTGAGTCTGAGTCTGTCATGATAAACATGGAAGAAACAGAAAGAGGAAACTGTGATGAAAGAGTGAACTGGGCCACACGACATTGACAATTAAAATTTCTTTCAGTTTGCGCAGCCCGATCAGTATGCGTTAACATGACAAACCCTCAGGCGAAGCTGGACTCCAGAGAATATGCTGTAATCTTTAGTGTCTTACCGGTAAACAACATGTTTGCTTTTCTCTGAAAAGGAAGGTTTGGGAACAAGTTGGAAAAATGGAACCAGTAAACGGATTTAGCCATTTTAACAAGAAATTATACAATATGTGAGGTTGGTTTTCGATCAAACCGGAAAGCAAATTAAGCTTTACAAATACACATCAAAAGCTGCATCGCCAATTCCTTTGTGAATTGCACGGTGAGAGAATAGTGTGCATCAACAGCAATCAAACATATTTAGTCTGTCTGTTGTATGGTTTGATTGTAATTTAATTAGGCTCTTTTCAAGTGTTAACGCATTGTTTCTGCCAAGAATCAATCTGTAGTGTGGATTTGGTACAGGATATATATTAAGTATATTAGCGTCGGTACAATTTATAGGATTCTTCATGCATTTCACATTTTTTCCATATGCAGTGTGAGTCGATCCCACTTATTCTGTCCTTTTTTGTGGCTAAAATAAGTCCTCAACAAATATCTTACTCCTGTTTGGTTAACAATGGCTAAAAACTGCAGAGCCTTAATATTTAAGGAAAATATTCAGCCTTTTTTTAAATAAAGAAAGTTGCCTTTTTTGCCATACGTTGTTAACAGGCTAAAAATGCAGAAAATGATCTTAAAGATTGTAAAGATCAGATTTGTCAAAACTTAATGGTACACCTCTACATATTCTCCAGGCAACATTTTTGATTTGTCCTCATACCAGTTTTGCTTTTACTATCCTTTTCTTTTGCAGAGGGGGACTTGGATTTTGGTCGTGTGGGTGGGAACCTGGTGGGGGACTCCTGAAGGGTTGAAGGTGCATCTGAAGAGTCTGGAAAATAAAACCACAACACGTAACTATTAACAGACAAACACTTCACATCTCCTTATTTTCCCTGCATGTTTGTGAGTGGAGGTGGGGTTATGTCAAAATGTTCCTATAGTAACTATACTGACGTCTGTTGAATCATTAGTGTTTGGTGTCAGGATCAAAGCAAAAATAGGTTTTCCTTTAAAGGATCATTTTGCACTGACAGTCTTTCAGGTAAAAATGCATCATTAACCTAAATAGACCACAGAAGTTGTGTTCTGAGTCACATCTGGGACTTTCGTTTCTTTCTTGACTGGATCACCAATGCTCTCACTTTCTTTGCATTCATAACTGAATTCAGCCCATTCAAATCCCTTCTCTGGGGTTTTTACAAAAGGAATTTTGGGAAATGTAGGAATTCAAAAACCTAAAGGGGCACTTCCCCAAATGTACAGTTGTATAATATTTAGAAAGAGGCCTGCAGAAAAAGAGGAACAAACAACACTTTTCAAATCACAGTTTAACTGCAGTAATTCATTTTACACCATAGATTCACATTCAGCGGTTTCCCAAACAAATACAAGCAAGAGCAGTACTGCAGTAGACGCACATATACATTGGCCTCTAAATTATATGGAATAAATTAAATTGGAGCTTCTGCCTTCTAGGTTTAATTATTTTTCTTTTTTTTACTCATTTAATTTAATTTATTAATTTCTAAGGACAACACGCATTTATCAACATTTATGTAAAGCATTCATTTACTGTTGGCAATAATTGAATCTTACTCACACCACATTTAACATGAATGTACAAATTAATTAGATTTTCAGTTTTAAAATGCTCAATCCATAAATCCAAACCTAAACAGAACGGTCGTGACCCACCCGGAAATCTAAACACAAGACTGGAAACTGCAGGAATTTTAATATGTAGAGAGATTAAGAGGAGATTACAACTAAATCTGAGTTATTAATGTTGCTTTTGCTTTTAAAAGGTTTGTTTACATCAGTAGCAGTTTGTAAACACAGCAAGAAAACAGCCCCATATTTGCAGTTAGGATAAGCTGAGAAACACTCAAAATGCTTGCTTTTCATCTCAAATTCTTGAATAATTTATATGAATAATACTTCACATTTATGAGCTCGCAAATTATATGTTGGAGCTTTAATAGATTTCGCTTTTAAAGTTTCTAGCAACACACACAGAAACACAGCATCTGTTTAATTTATCTGGTTAACCCGAAAACACACCAAAACACAACTCTATATGCCTGTTTCCTCATATAAAAGGTATCGTGACACCATAATAATGTATTGAGAGTTATAGAAATAAAGAAAACAATGTGTCTGTGTTGATACTGTAATCAATCTTTTTGACATTTAAAGTAATGTCAGAATCTGCATTATTAAATTTTAATGTATGTGATTTAAAAATGCTAAAAAAAAGAAAAGAAAAAAAGACTATTGGCTATTTTGATGTTTATACAGGGGGAAGAGAAGATTGACAGCCCGAATGATCGCATGCAGGATAATACTGATGGCCTTAAGCTGCCAGCGGTTTGAATTAGGGATTTGAGATAATTCATGATGGCAATCTCACTTCAGAAGAACGAATAGATGATCGCGATTATCCGACCACTTAATAATTCCAGAGAAGAGTGATATTATTGACTTACACATAGAACAACCAGAGCGAAACAATTGTTGTGGTTCCTTTAGCATCGTTTGTCAGATATCTTTCATTAAGCACCCAGCTTTACACACACACACACACACGAACACACAAACACATACACAAACACACACACAACCACAAAGTACTTACTTTGGCCGACTCTCAGCACCAGCTTCATGGATTTGGTTATACACACCCCTCCATTAGTATTATCCAGACCCTGCAGAGAGCCTGCAGAGGTGGCTGACATACACAGAGAGGCAGAGAGGAGGCAAACATTATTAATTAATGTTTAACATTTTATATTTCATGCAATGTGAACAAGTTTATCGAGCAATGCTTGGTTCCAATATGATTTCTTTGCAGACGGTTCAGCCAGTTGCTTAATGTTGCAACTCGTAGGCAACAGAATGCAGCTACACTGGGATGTTGCATGCAGTATGTAGATTATTACACACTAGGGCAGCACCAAATGATAATAAAGGAATTGTTTGGTGTATGAAATGTCAGAAGACAGTAACAATCATGTGTTCCATGAGCCCAAAGAGATGTCTTCATGTTGCTTGTTTTGTCAGATCAGCACTCCGAAATCAAAACGATATTTAGTTTAGTATCACATCGGATGATAAACAAAAGCAACAAATCCTCATATTTAATAAGCAGGAACTGGAGAAGATGACATATTTTGCAAGGCCTTAAACTATTAATTCATAATCAAAATAGTTACAGATTAAATTTTCTTATTTAACAGATTAATCGTCTCACCTCTAAATTCTAAATGTGTCGAGGACAAAGTGAATAGGAACATTTTAAATGTTCACTTAAATAGAAGTGGCTAAATATAATCACACACAAACACACACACCAAGAACTCTTGTTCAACCCGTCACTGCCACCCTCCACGCGCGCACGCACACGCACACACACACACACACACACACACACACACACACACACACACACACACACACACACACACACACACACACACACACACACACACACACACACACACACACACACACACACACACACAGACTTGTTAGCAGCATTTAGGTCAGATAACAACATCTCACAGTCTACAAGCCACGTTGCCATGAAAGCTCCCATCAAATCTGCCTGATGCTGTAAAAGCCTTGTGTGATTTGGGGCATGTAAGCCCTTGGAATCACACTGGCCTGCCAGAGCGAAGTGTGCTGTCAGAGCGTGGCGAGGTGGATGAGGCTACATGGTCAGACTTGCTCTCTATCTCATGCATCACTTGCCACTAAGATGCTGGTTCAAGCGACAGCGGCCCAATAACGAGGCCACATTTTTTTGACTCTCACGCAATCCGACAAATTGAGATGGAGCCGAGGATGATGGCTTCCTCTTCACCCACGAGAAAAAAAAGAAACAGTTGCTAGCATTGATTCAAATCCACCTGTAGGAACCAGCGGCTTGTGATTGTGTTCTACTGACTTTTAAGTGTTCATATGCAAAGAAACATTAACGGGACTGGACTCTGATATGATGTCTGAGCTGAACACGAGCCGTGAGGTTGCACACAGTGACTCACAGGTGATATAATAGTCCCTCCCCTTGATGAACTCCAGACCCCACAGGTTGGGACTGAACTCCTGGAACTTGAAGGTGAACTTTACGTCCTGGTGAGGTTTGTCGCAGTTCAGCAGGGGCGTGTCCGTCTTGGCGATGATGCAGCTCTCCATCTGACTTCTGGAGACCAGGTACACTCGGTAGAACTCCTCCTTTCCCCCCGGGGAAGCATCAGCCCGGGGACACACGATGTCCATCTTATCCCCGATCTGAGGATACAGGACCAGACCCTTACCTGGACTAAATCTGTGTGTGAGATAAAATGAAATGTAATAGCATTAGTGTCATTCAACAACAAAATGTGTAATCAAGTTCATAAAAAAGCCCCAAAGGGGACATCTTAAAATGTTTCGTTCAAGCAACGAAGACATGACATTGTAAATCTGGAACGATTAGTCGACCACAAATGATTTTGATAATCGATACAAGCAAAAATTTAAATAAGTCCTCTAGTTTCAGCCTCTCGGCCATGAGGATGTGTTTATTTTATCCGTTAGTGTTTTTCAAGCAAAATAAGTAATTTGAAGATCTTGCACTCAAGGAATTTTCAGACATTGTAAAACTCTAAACATGAATCAATCAATCAAGAAATGAATCTGCATATTTATTGGTGAAGAAATGAATAGTAAGTTGCAGCCCTTTCAATTTTACCACGATACAAAACATCACATTTGAGAAGCTTGGGGCCAGAGAATGTGTTCTTCATACATGAATCATAACGATTAATCGATTATCAAAGTGTTTCTGTGCTTAATGGGATAATTGTTTTTTGCTCTACAGTCACTCATATGACATATCAAAACTGTGGTATGAGGCTTTCATTCAAATTCCTTTTTATCCTCTGATTTACTGGCTCAACTACAAGCACAATAAGTTGCACCATCTCTCCAGTGTGAACCTGCTTCGTGCACTTACTTGGTGTTGGAGCTGCTCCAGTGGATGGACTCCAGAGTGACTGCGAGACATGAGCTGATGACGGCCAGCAGGGTCACGGCGGCGGCGCAGCTGCATGTGGTTCTCCCCATCACAGGAACAAATCGCAGGTCCGCAGCGGTTCAGTATCATAAAACAGTGGAGTGGAAACCGGCTAAAACGTGTTGCCTTTGCATGGCTCCGGCGGCTCCACGTGCGCGCACAGGACGCATTCCCAACAAGTTGCGAGTCCTCCTCCTGCAGTTGAATGAGGTTTTCCACATTGTGCGTAATTGGCTAGAAAATCATTCGTATGAGGAAATGCATGTATTGGGGACAGAGACTGTGAGGAGTATTTCTTCAGTCATCAGCTGACTGACCGGTCCGCCCATACACTGGCTCATGCGTACTGAAGGGGAGACACTGGTTGGCACAGTTTGTCTTCACATCAAGAAACTGAGATAAATATGAGATCAATGAAACGCCTTGTTTCATTGGTGGAAGTGGTAGTGGTTGGGGTTTATCCTCTCCGTACCTTTCAGAAATATAGTGTAAAAAAAAACAACGTTTTCCTTCCTTCTATTCCCAAAAGCAGTTTCACCTCTCTGAGCAAATAGTTCAGATATTTTATTTACAAGTTATATATATATTTTTTTGAGTTGTTCTTCACCTGAATCAAAGAATGTTGAGACAAATTCATGTATTACATAAATAAAAAAGCAGCTTGTGATATAAGGGATTTTTTTTTTAATGGCGAAAAACCGGGATTTTTTTCTGTATCTGGAAATCTACTCTTGTTTGCATTAATGATTATTTATTTAGCATTATCATTTGGTCAGAGTTGCCTTTAATATTTATTTTTCAAATATTGTTTGTATTACTTTTTTAACTCAAAGTTTTAATTATTCTCAGTGAAGTTACCATTTCAGGAAGTTCAAGAGTGCACCGATTTGTCTTATCGTGCATTTGTGGTCTCCCCTGTTGGAGGGGGGGGGTGGATGAGTGATGAGCTCTGACTCAATCTTCACCATATATGAACATACTCTACCCAGAAAACACAGACTTTAATCTTTGATCAGGTCCATCTGCCTCTGAACATTGAGTAAGGTCCTCAAATAAAAATAAATAAAAACATTAACCACATGAGTTTGGGAACTACTACACTGTATGCCGAGCTTCTTATTATTTTCTGGATCAATATATGTAAAATCATCATTATGGATGGGCTGGGATGAATGTATTTTTCTTTAAATCCTGTGTATTCTGCATTTAAGGAGCCAAGGCTGTAATCCTCTCATTTTCAGAGAATCTGAACTAATGACAAAGTGGTTTAAAAGATTACTACACAGGGTTTCTGTCGCAAGACTAAAGCACCACAAATGACGGCTGAACTGCACAGAAATGTCTGCGTCTCTGCTGGGAACTGACTGGGCTGTATGTGTGTTCAAAGTGCTGGCAGCATCTTCCCATATTTATAATTCATTTTATTTTGTATTTATTTATTTATTTATTTATTGATTTGACATGGACTGCACATAAAAAAAGCAGATGCAGAGATGATCTCTCATGAAAACACAAAATTGAACAGGTCAGACTAAAACTATTTTCAGTTGTTTATTTTTCTTTTCGTTTCTTTTCATTTACTCAACAGAACAACATACATTGACAAGGCCTTTTCAGGTGTCAGTGGAACAGTACAAATCCAGTTTTGTCCAGAGCATTAATTTACCTAAAGCAAAAGACCCACAGTAAAACAGTGAATATATCCAAATGAAACAAAGTGAACTATATCACAATATACATCTCTGTAGGTTCTTGTTAGACTGTGATTGAGATTTTGTTTTTCTGTCTTTTTTTTAACTGCTGCAGTTTTAGATACAGTTATTTCTGTGGGAGCCAATTTATTCACAATAGTTAAATTAAGCACAACAGGGGACAGATTATAATCTATTACATTTGCTTGATCACAAAGAATATTTGCTAATTCTTGTTGAGCAGACCTCTCTTTAGGTTTAGGCCATAATGTGCAGAGTTGTGCTGTAATCATAAAAATATATTCTCCATTGAATCATAATGGGAATTTGAAATTTTTGCAAAGGTTCCAACTCCAATGTATGATGCACCAATTAAAATCAAAGATATGCTGAGAACTTTGAATGTACTACGACTGCAGAATCTTGGCATCCTCACAGAGAGCCAGGTATACATGTGTGAGTTCCATGCTTGTTTCACCTCTTAACTGTTTATGCATCGTTCCTCTATTAAATGAAGACTGCCTCGTCCCAGTCAACCAGCACCAGAGCTGGCAGTGTTGGATGTAGCCGTTGGTGGTTCTTTTTTTTTAGGTGAGATCTCCCAAAGTGAAGCTAATGCTAACATGTTAGGTGTCTGGTAGTGAACAACCCCTATCACGATTAGCATTAACCTCAACCTGGGACTAGATTTGACGGCTGTTTCATCATCTGCATGCCTACCTCACTGTTAGTGTTCAGGCTGTTGAGAATATCCTGCAGGGGGTGACAGACATACTTATCATACGTTGGCTTTGAGAGGAAACGTTGGCTCTGTTTCATTCACAAGTATTATTATAGATACATTTACAAGCTGCCAAGCAGTACAAAGATTAAAAAATAAGCCCCTCCTTCATCAGTGATGAACACATGAATGCTTCAATACTTATGATTCATATATAATATATATAATTCTTTTTTAATGCATAACATTTACAGTACATTAACTTTTTGTACACTATTACTTAAATTAAATTATGAAAACAGGACTTTTACTTGCAAAAGAGTATTTCTACACTGTGGTATTGCTACTTTTACTGAAGTAAAAGATCTGAGTTCTTCTTCCACTACTAGCAATAACTGGTCATTGATTTTTTTGTTGTTGTGGTAACCTAGGTAGCAGTAACAACCGCAACGGTATTGGAGAATGGGCGGTTAGTAAACTGCCTCAACTCAACATTTTTATATTTCTGTACTTAAAAAAATCCAATCAGAATGATTAACTTCCATTAATAAAAAGGCTTTGAGGGAAAAATACTGTCATCTCTACCTACATTCTCACTTTGCTGAGAGTTTTTTGATTAGAAAACAATTCATCACTATACACATTTAGAAATTTGAACCCAATTCTTTCACTATCCTCCTCATATTTATCATTTAAAGTGTCAATTGTGAAGATTTCACTTAAATAAATGTTAGTTAAGTCACTATTGCCAAAGGAGGTAACACAATGGTGATTGAACCTATGGCCAACTGATTAAAGTATTGCAATATTTACATATTTGCAATAGTACGAACCGGGTGTCTATGGCAACATTCCCAGAATATGTGCTGTATTACAGTTTTTCTCTATCATATACAAACAAAAAAAGGAACTTTTCACACAATTCTGAAAACGTCATGTATCAACAAAAAGACTCCATACTGCTAGAAGAAATTCTAAATGAACCAGAACTGAAATCTTAAGGATTGTCACTTTAAGTGTTACCATTCCCTGTAATTCACCATGGCATGTTTGGTTCCTGATGAAATCTAAAACACATCTCTGTAGGTTTGAAATATGTGTGTGACCCGCTAAAGGATCGTTCTAATTGAAGAGTTTAAACCGGGTATTTGAACAAGAGTTCACCGAATTTTGAAAGACTGAGACAGTCCAGGTGTGACGAAGCAGCTGAAACTATCAGTAGAGTTTTTGTTTCTATAATCTCCCTCCAGAGATGTTATGAGGTAAAGCAGGATGTAGCAGGTGCGGTTGTATTTGATTCTGGTTGAGGAAATACTCATCTAAGTTGAGGTGTTGTCAGGAAGTAATGTTTTCTGTGTGATTGTTGTAATAGTAGTTAGGTAGTTACTGACCGGTCTCCACTTCCTCTTTCAGCAACGGGTGTCGCTCTCCATCTTCTCTGCTGAGTGCCTCTCTCTCTCTCTTCTGTCAGCTCTCCCCCTTCTGTATCTGTCACTCTCTCACGCATTGAACAGCAAACCCAAATGTGGGTTTTGTCTTTTATACACTTGCGTGTGACTCATCTGAAATCCCCTTTCTAACATGGCTGTTAAATAGAAACGCAATTTGCAGTAAGATGTCATTTATCTTTTATGTAAATGTTGCCTACAGAAAAGAAAGTGAATTCACTTCTTGGATTTTAAACAGGTTATTCACAGCTATTTCTAGTACTACGTCAGTTTGACCATGGATTATTTGAATTCAATAATATGTTAAAATATGTGACACATCAAAGGAAAATAGATGGAATGTACTGCATTTGAGCGACATGTGTAATAACTGAGCCTCTATAAACTCATGAAATTATTTTAATTTGATATTCAGAGAGAGTTAATAAAACGGTAGAGGAATTAAGTAATAGGGCATCTGGAGTCAAATATCATGTATGTATGTGACAACTAAAACTAAGTTTAAGTTGGCTCTTCTCACATTAAGGCCTCAATAAAGAGAATGGATGAATAAATAAAGAGGTCTTAAACAAAATAAGAGTTTCCTCATTACCCCTCAAGCTGTGTCCCTAATCCATAAAGTACTAATCATCATATTACACTGTTTTAGCAGTTAGTATACAAAATAAATAACACTTCTTTAAACTATTAGAAAAGGACACAATATGAGCAACGTCTGACATCCATCAAATGATAGAAAGCTAAATATCTTTGAGTTTTAGTACATATTTTTTGTCCTTATAGAAAGAAGTTGTCGCTGGAGATATATTGTGTGTGTCTTGCCACCATTCAGAATTTTGTCACATTTATTTCTAGCTGTGAGCAGCTTCCTTTGTGCACTCCACTGTGTGTACATTGGTCTGGTTTGAGTTTACTACAAACAAAGTCACTTTTCCAGTGTGAAATCTCTGTATACTAAAAACCTGTTCAGAATTAGTTTGTAGTGTGGATTAGAGACACAGAGTTTACTGCCTTGCTATCAGCTCTTTAAAGCTGTACTTCAGACACTGTTGGTATGAGCTAAATGTTAACATCAACGCGCTAACATGATGACATTTAAGGTCCCATATTGTAAAAAGTGAGACTTTTATTTATTATAAAGCATCTCTAGGTGCTATTTAGATACTGTGAGAATATTGAAACACTAAATCTAGATTTCCGTATGTTTGTGATGTCCCAACATTACATAGAGCACTTTACATGTGTCGCAATTTATTTCTGGTTGCAGTGTATGTGAATGACATCAACTGACAGGAAGTAAACATGGACCCAAGCTGTTGCCTAGCAATGCAATTCCATTGAACCAAGCTAAAAGGGAGCGTTTTAGACAGAGCTATTACAGGTATATTCAGACAGAGAGTATGAGAAAAATAAAGAGTTTTCATTTTCTATTCAAAGCATGTAAACATGTTCTATAAGGAACCCCGAGCAAGTTTGCTGTTGTTAAACCTGGCCTCTACTTACTTCAATTCAGTAAGGATTTACTCTGTTACTCAGTTCACTGTGAAAGCATGCGTGAAAAACTAAGTTTTCTTTAAGAATTCAAGGCAACACAGGGTGAGTAATTGATATACATATCACAAATCAGCTTAAGAGGGCTTCATAATCTGTACAGCATTCGACATCCTCTGTCTCAGGACCCTCGCATCAGTAAAAGGAAACTATTTTATGGGAAATAAAAGTAAAGAAACCTCCCGGAGCGCAACAGAGGATGGATCCCTCTCCATGGATGTCCTGAAGTGTAATAAATGTCATGTGTACAGAACATAATAATAAAATAGTCAATCTGTATGATGGCATGCTAACATTAGCTAATTAGAACCAAACACAAGGACTGAGAATGAAAGTCATTAGTTTTGGTATTTGGTAATAAACCAAAGTGTTGGACGAGTTATAATTTGGACCTGATGGTGGCACTAGGGGAAAAGTCAGAAATCACCAAAGTCATTAGGGGTCATCTTCTGGGAACCATGAATATCTGTATAAAAGTTTGTGCCAGTCAATCCAGGACCTGTTAAATCATTTCATTGGGTGGCACTCGATTGAAAAAAAAAAAAAAACGAGGATCTCCAAAGTCCTTAGTTTTCATCATCTGGGAATTTGGTTCATCTGAACCAACGCTCATTGCAATTTTCCAGAAGTTGTTGAGATATGTCACTAAAAAACACAAAGGTAAACCATACAATTGTCCATCTGGATTTTGACAGATTTTCTTTTCTGCAACCATTTCATTGAAGTCAAAGTGATGCTAAAAACTGTGCCATGTTATTTTCCTTTATTTACAGATATTACAGACCCATTTCTTATCAAGCCACCTGTACATTATGACTGTGCAGGGTCGTGAAATGAATTCGATTTCTGTTTGACAGTTGAGGGAGTGTCACCAGTGGGGATTTTGAGAGAGACCCTTCCACTAAATGACTGTGATCCTGCACACTATCCTCGTTACATATCGTAGATGCC
The DNA here is from genome assembly GCF_027596085.1 of Anoplopoma fimbria. Lineage (NCBI taxonomy): Eukaryota > Metazoa > Chordata > Actinopteri > Perciformes > Anoplopomatidae > Anoplopoma > Anoplopoma fimbria. The sequence goes on from NC_072450.1 coordinate 22,100,507, forward strand.
ACCTATAAACTGGCTCCAAAAATCACACAGCCACAGTGTTTGCTTGTGGTCTCCGAGTAACCAAGTCATACTGCTCTGTTTCTGAGAAGACAAGGTGCCTCCCCGATCCATTCTCACTATCTATCCCTCCCCCTCCCCCCCCTCTTCTCCAGCACTGAGAACAGCACACTTTGGCTTCATGCAAACCTCTTTTTTCCCTTTTCTTACACTCATACAGTGGACGTTTGTCATGTAGACTATCACATTCCTGTGAGAGTGTTTAAGAGGAACTAGTTTGAAAAGACAGATTAGCGTCATAGTCGTTGAAGGGATAAGAATGAAAGTACATGAGGAGGCGGGGGAAGAAGCAGAGAAGCGGTAGGGACCCTCCCCTTCATGTACTGGAAATTCACAATGTGTAATATGCCAGCTGAGGAGGCTTCAAACACATATCCTCATTTCTTCTGTCCGGCTTTCTCTCTCCTCCCTCTCATAGATTACACATTTTGAATTTTCCTTTTTCACTTAAAAAAGGTTGTGTATTGTCTTAGTGATCAGAAAATGTTCTATCATGTGAAAACATATGTGTTGAGCTAAAGAAAGAGAGGAACTGACATCATATTCAGATGTTAAGGAGAAAAGCAGATCCTAATCTTTCTTTGAAGGTCAAGTGAAGTGTCAAAACATAGACTTTTGTCAAGAAGACCTTAATCACCTTCATTCTTTGCCTACTTTCAATTCTTTTTTCAGCTACTACGATGGAAACCCGAAAGCCGGCGTGAAAGTTTGTCTATAAGAGCAAAATGATTTTATGTGTTGTATTTATGACTAGTCAAAAGAAAAAAAAAACTCTCTTTTTCTCTCTGTTTCTACAGCTCAGAGCTCTGTGTCAGTGTTTCCACGTGGGTAAACCGCTCCGTTTTCCTGTCATATGTGGTTTATGCATGAGAGGCCCAACAGACGTACAGCTGATATGATCTGATAACATTTCCAGCTCTCGATGTCGTCATCGTCCTCAATGTCGTCATCGTCCTTAATGTCGTCTTGTGGTCCTCAAAGGTTGACATGTGTCTTCAGACAGAGTCATGCAGGTTTCTTTTCAAACCATGGACAACATCTGGTTCAGACCCAAAAGCAGCTTTGGTTTTTTGACCCCAAACAAAATGAAACAAGTGATAAACACTATGACTAGCAAAGAGCAACGAAGCACAGAGTGGACTCTCATTCCTGCTCTTTCATAGCGACGTAGAAGAAATGCTTGGTTTCCCCAACTAAAACCCCTGCAGCTAAAATTAGCAGGTTGAAAGGAAGTGTGGGTGAGCTTCAGCAGTGGAAAGACCAACGCGGGTGATGAATGATTCAATTCCACAAACTACTTTGAATACACGCACACTTCTCAATTTCATTGGTGACTGAAACAGATCCACATCGACTGATTCAATTTTAACTAGGACTAGCCTACTTGCACAACTAAATGTCACCTTATTTTCAAAATGAATGTTAAATGTGTTTGCTTTTAATAGGATTTGCCTACCACACAATGTATTATATGTTATATGTTACACATGATATCTGTATGTACTGTATGTATGTATAAAAAAATTATATAGTAAATAATTTACTTAATGGTAAAATGATAAACTTGCTGAGTTCATAACCTCAAATAATCACTTCATATATTGCAGCCATATCCAGGTTTTTCATCACTGCGTCTGGAAAATGACTACGCCCAAAAGAACAAAGAAAATGTGAAAATGATTAACCGTATTATAAAAATAAAAATGACAGCCAATATTTATAACAACATAAACGTTTAATTAACTAATATGAGGTTTTGTTGCTTTGATATCACAGAAATATGTTGTCATGGCAACATTTCAGCCACAAACTGCTTCTGTTTCATACCTAATTTGAGTCATTTCTGTGTGGTTGAAAGATATTAATTCAAACACATAAAGCTTGTTCCTTTTTTTTGTTTATTCTTTTAGTGGCTACCAACCATCAGAATACTTTTATCAATTGAACCAAATACTCAGAGAGATTAAGGGAACAACAAGTGACCTCCACACTGTTTCTATTTCAAAGAATCTATTCAGAAGCATAAAATGTTTCAGATCCTCACATGTATTTCAAAACCCCCACATGTAATCCTAATAATTAATTGATCTGAAATGTCAAATGGCCATTTATGAATATGTTTCCTTTTGGATGTGTAATCCAACTCCATCCATTTTTTCCATCCATTTTCCGTAACCTGCTTATCCAGTTAAGGGTCGCAGGGGTGCTGGAGCCTATCTCAGCTGTCAATGGGCGAAGGCAGGGTACACCCTGGACCGGTCGCCAGTCTGTCACAGGGCTGACATATAGAGACAGACAACCATTCACACTCACATCCACACCTACGGGCAATTTAGAGTCTTCAATGCACCTAAGCTGCATGTCTTTGGACTGTGGGAGGAAGCCAGAAAACCCAGAGAGAACCCACGCTGACACAGGGAGAACATGCAAACTCCACACAGAAGGTTGTCCAGCCCGGGAATTGAACCCAGGCCCCTCTTGCTGTGAGGCGACAGTGCTAACCACTACACCACCGTGCAGCAGTAATCCAACTCGATTGTCTTTTTATTTTGTCTGTCATTATTTTCTGGTTTATTTAGTGTCTAATAAGGCTTTAAACTGGTTTCCAGGGGTTTAAAGTAACTAAGTACATTCACTGGGTACTGTACACTGAACAGTGTGTAGCATTAAGGCGGATCTTAATAAGGGGGAAAAATGGAATATAACATTATAAAGTATATTTTCTTTCAAATATGAATTGGGTCATAGTCACCTTAGAATGAGCCGTTCATATCTACATAGGGAGCGGGTCCTCTTCATGGATCCAGTGGCCATGTTTCTACAGTAGCCCAGAATGGACAAACCAAACACAGGCTCTACACAGGGCCATTCATGATTTAATGTGCGTAGGTGACGGTACATCTTCGGTACTCAGAAGAAGTTTCAGTTGGTTGAAATCTATAACCTCACGCGCTAGATGCCGCCAGATCCTACACACTAGACATTTAAGTACAATTTTGAGGTTAATTTACTTTATTTGATCATTTACATTTCCTTCTACACCAATTCATTTTGGAGGCAAATACTGTACTTTGTAATCCACTACATGTACTTGATAATTCACTTACGTTACGTTATTAATACAAAATTTAACTCAGCTAATACATTATGATATACAAGTAAAGGTCAATATACACAGTAGTGTATAAAGCAGATACAAGTAGCTCTACCTTTACTGCAACATTAAAGTGATGACCATGTTTAGGATTCTACATCAGTGATATAATATAAACGATTCTGAATGTGTCATTCTGCATAATGAATACTTTACTTTAGGTACTTTAATTATATTTTGATGGCTAATACTTCATTTAACTTCAGTGTGATTTTGAATGCAGGACTTTTATTTAAAACACATTTTTTTTACATTAAAATATTGTTACTTTTACATATGTAAAAGATCTGAATATTCCTTTCGGTTTTATTAGCCTAGTGTTTTGTTACCACTCAGCTGATGTAAGAATGATTAAAATAAAAATGAATTCAGATAATTTGGCTTCTCTCACACACAAGCAGCAATAATAAGTCAACAATGAAACATTAAACCAACCCTGTTTGAGTTCTAGAAGATTTATTTTTGTAAATGTCTGCTCCATGTTCTGAGGTATGAAATATTCTCATATATCTATGTATTATGTTATAGTTCATTAATAGTTTGGTGAATGGATCAAAGGTGGTGCTGAATGCAGAATGGATACAAATGAACATTGGTATTACAGTTTTGTTGTTTAGTTATTTTGCTGTTAATGAAGGAAACAAAGAAAATCAGATTACAGTATCAAAAAGTTCTAATCATCTAGATTCTGTTTGTATTCATACAATTGGAATTAGCTTTAAAGTGACTGATAAACAAAATGTTCTTCCGAAAAATGTTCAGGACACAGCAGAAAGACATTTGTAAAAGATATTTGTTAGTACTTGATCAGAGGTATCAAACATGACAATAAAATCCCCTAAAATGACTAAAGCAACTGTCTGAATCATTCTCAATGTGAGTCCTTTAAAGCTTCTCATGTATATAGAGTCATCACAAAAAAAATCTGCTTTTAAAGAAACTTCTCAATCCTAAATACTACAGCCTACACAGAAAGGACAAAAGATGTCTTGATTGTTTGGAGAATGAGCAGCACTACCCTCTACTGGTGAAGGTCAACTATTGCAGCTTGATTATTAAAAACAAAAATGTTGTGGCTTCAGACCACAGCAGAGCAGTCAGTTCCTAAAAGCAAACACTGATACATGAGCTTACTTTTCATCATTCCTTTAAGTGAAGCAATATTTGAATGTTTGATATTTCCAACAGATTATATGATAAGTCTAAGAGCATCAATGAATTAAGTTGTATCTAAACAAAAACTATTAAAAACACATCATTGAGCCCAGTGTTGTACTGGACGACATACCAGTTTCCTTTATCACCATAAACATGGTTACTTTAGTTTGTTTTGGGTCATTCACCGTCCTTCCTGTAAATACTTACTAAAGCACCAAATCTGTGTCTGTAAATAGTCTCCAACAAATGTTAAATGTATTGGTTTTTGAGTAGCATTTGTCCAAGCGAAAGTGCCCAACTATTTTAGGAAATGGTCCTTTTTTACAAATAAAAGTAGGATATTTTTTCCCAGATTAAGTCTACAGTAGATATAAATAGGCTTGGGGTTGAAAGTCTAACACTAATGAGAGACGGACAATTTAAATAGTTAGGTTGGTCTTTTCTTAGGATTTGTTGACAATAACAAGAATATAGAACAGAGGTCTTCAACAGGGGGTCCGCGGAGGTACTGCAGGGGGGTCGTGAAATATTTGGTTGATTAGTCAAATTTTCATATTTTTTAAATATTTTTTCCTTTAAATACACATTAACATGAATCCAACATATTGTAGCAAATGGTTAAATGGAGGCAGAAGATGCTATCTTTCAGTCAGAAATGCACACATTCAGCGACACACAGGAGCTCTCTAAAGCTGGGCACCGGTTCACTCACAGCGTGAGACCAGCCTGAACCTGTCCCTCCAAGCCTCCCAAACACAAAGAGGAGGCCCCGCCCCTATCGCTGCTGAGCCAATCACGAGGCCGCATGTTTCATATCTATCTATCTATCTATATACAGATTCATCCAATTGTAATGCAAATGCTTCTGCCAACCTCAGCTACTCTATCAGTTGCACCCTCACATCAGATGCCATCTAGATGTGTATATATATATACATATATACATATATACATATATATATATACATATATATATATATATACACATATATATATATATACAGTGGGTACGGAAAGTATTCAGACCCCTTTAAATTTTTCACCCTTTGTTTCATTGCAGCCATTTGCTAAAATCGAAAAAGTTCATTTTTTTTTTTTTGCATTAATGTACACTCAGCAACCCATCTTGACAGAAAAAAACAGAAATGTAGAAATTTTTGCAAATTTATTAAAAAAGAAAAACTGAAATATCACATGGTCATAAGTATTCAGACCCTTTGCTCAGTATTGAGTAGAAGCACCCTTTTGAGCTAGTACAGCCATGAGTCTTCTTGGGAATGATGCAACAAGTTTCTCACACCTGGATTTGGGGATCCTCTGCCATTCTTCCTTGCAGATCCTCTCCAGTTCTGTCAGGTTGGATGGTGAACGTTGGTGGACAGCCATTTTCAGGTCTCTCCAGAGATGCTCAATTGGGTTTAGGTCAGGGCTCTGGCTGGGCCAGTCAAGAATGGTCACAGACTTGTTCCGAAGCCACTCCTTTGTTATTTTAGCTGTGTGCTTTGGGTCATTGTCTTGTTGGAAGGTGAACCTTCGGCCCAGTCTGAGGTCCTGAGCACTCTGGAGGAGGTTTTCTTCCAGGATATCTCTGTACTTGGCCGCATTCATCTTTCCTTCAATTGCAACCAGTCGTCCTGTCCCTGCAGCTGAAAAACACCCCCATAGCATGATGCTGCCACCACCATGTTTCACTGTTGGGATTGTATTGGGCAGGTGATGAGCAGTGCCTGGTTTTCTCCACACATACCGCTTAGAATTAATGCCAGAAAGTTCAATCTTGGTCTCATCAGACCAGAGAATCTTATTTCTCATAGTTTGGGAGTCCTCCATGTGTTTTTTGGCAAACTCTATGCCGGCTTTCATATGTCTTGCACTGAGGAGAGGCTTCCGTCGGGCCACTCTGCCATAAAGCCCCGACTGGTGGAGGGCTGCAGTGATAGTTGACTTTGTGGAACTTTCTCCCATCTCCCTACTGCATCTCTGGAGCTCAGCCACAGTGATCTTTGGGTTCTTCTTTACCTCTCTCACCAAGGCTCTTCTCCCACGATTGCTCAGTTTGGCTGGACGGCCAGGTCTAGGAAGAGTTCTGGTCATCCCATACTTCTTCCATTTAAGGATTATGGAGGCCACTGTGCTCTTAGGAACCTTGAGTGCTGCAGAAATTCTTTTGTAACCTTGGCCAGATCTGTGCCTTGCCACAATTCTGTCTCTGAGCTCCTTGGGCAGTTCCTTCGACCTCATGATTCTCATTTGTTCTGACATGCACTGTGAGCTGTAAGGTCTTATATAGACAGGTGTGTGCCTTTCCTAATCAAGTCCAATCAGTTTAATTAAACACAGCTGGACTCCAATGAAGGAGTAGAACCATCTCAAGGAGGATCAGAAGAAATGGACAGCGTGTGAGTTAAATATGAGTGTCACAGCAAAGGGTCTGAATACTTATGACCATGTGATATTTCAGTTTTTCTTTTTTAATAAATTTGCAAAAAATTTCTACATTTCTGTTTTTTTCTGTCAAGATGGGTTGCTGAGTGTACATTAATGCGAAAAAAAATGAACTTTTTCGATTTTAGCAAATGGCTGCAATGAAACAAAGAGTGAAAAATTTAAAGGGGTCTGAATACTTTCCGTACCCACTGTATATAGGCATCTAGATGGCATCTGATGTGAGGGTGCAACTGATAGAGTAGCTGAGGTTGGCAGAAGCATTTGCATTACAATTGGATGAATCAACAGATGTGTCAAAGGACGCCCACCTTCTGGCGTTTGTGCGCTTTGTCGATCAAAATGAAATGCAGGAGGAATTTTTATTTTGTAAGCGGCTTCCTGAACGCACAACTAGTTATGAAATCTTCAAAGTGATTGATGTTTTTTTCATAGAAAAGGACATTCCATGGGCAACATGTCGGTGCACAGCCTAACACATGAAAAAAAAATACCTGAAAAAAAAAAAGTGGACTAATCGCGCTTGTAAAGGATGTGGCTCCGCAAATGATTTGGACGCACTGCATGCTACACAGGGAATCACTTGTTGCCAAAGACATGAGTGCTGAATTGTCAGATGTCATGGACTCGGTCGTGAAAGTTGTCAATATAGTCAAGAAGAGTGCTTTGCAAACGCGTCTCTTCTCTAGTCTCTGTGCTGCTGAGGGAGAAGAACACACTGCGCTACTGTTTTTACTTCTCCAAAAGCGCACAGAGCTGGCTGCACTTTTCAGTGACAATGTCTGGGTCACCAAACTTGCATATCTTACTGACATTTTTGCTGAGCTAAACAAACTTAACAGTTATATGCAAGGTCGCAATACACATGCCATTCAGCTGTATGACAGAATGGAAGGCTTTCTCAAAAAGATCAGAAGTTGGAGGGAGCGCGTCGGGGAGGGGATCTTTTGCATGTTTCCATCAGTGGATGAGCTGGGAGATTCTGCTGTGCTCTCCACTCCCGTAACACCTGCAATTCTTGCGCACTTGGAGGAACTACTTTTCTGAAGCTGACTCCTGGCGCAAGGACAAGACATGGATACAGGACATGGATACAGTTTCCATTCAGAGACAGAGGAGGAACTATCCACTGACAGTACGTTCAGAAACATATATTACATTACATTACAGTCTTTTATCCAAAGCGACTTACAGTCAGTAGTACATTACATATCATTCACCCATTCACACACTGATGACAGGCTACCATCAAGGTGCCACCATCAGACTCTAACTAACATTCATGCAACATCCAGTCCACACCGATGGCAAGCCTTCGGGAGCAACTTGGGGTTAAGTGTCTTGCCCAAGGACACATCGACTGCCGAAGCCGGGTATCGAACCACCGACCCTCTGATTGGAGAACTACCTTGCTCTCCACTACGCCACAGCCGCCCATATATGAACCGCCCATATATGAAACTAAAACTCCCCCAGTTCTGGATCTCTTGCCAGAAAGACTTTCCACAATTGGCAGCAAAAGCTATGATGAGCCTTTTGCCCTTTGCAACAACATATCTTTGCGGAAGTGGATTTTCCTCACTCACCTACCTGAAAAACAAATACAGGTCAAGACTGCAGCCTGAGGCTGATATGACCCTCTGCCTGGCCACCTCCATCCATCAAGGAGAGATGAGCTGTGTGCTCCTCATCAGGATCAGACATCTCACTATGTGTGCCATCCACATGGCTTGAGGATTCACTGTCCCCCTACATGTATGTTTAAAAAAAAAACATGAATCTGTCCATTATTTTAATAGTTCAGTATTGTATGCAAGATAACAGGTATGTTTATGTATGGCAGTGGCACTAATAGGCCATCACTCATTTTCGTTTCCACATTTATGTTTAAAATAAAAACTTCAATTTGAATATATGAACCTGTGTATTATTTGAATAGCTTTGTATTGAATGCACAATAACAAGGTATGTTTATACATGGCACTAGGCCCAGTTTAATATAAAACACAATTTTATACAATATATATAGTAGGGGGTCCCTGCTCCATCTCTCTATCAGTTTGGGGGTCCTTGGCCTGAAAAACGTTGAAGACCCCTGATATAGAATATAGGTGGCCTTGTGATATGAAATTACAAATTCAAAGCCTAATTTTGTGTGCTCTTTTTAGCTTAAAAGCAGTGCTTCAGTGCATTTAAAAGAGCCTCAAAATCATCTACTCAACTTAACCAACTCCAATTGTAAGGCCAGTATCATGGTATATTTTTAGCATGTTGAAAGCCATAGTTCCTCAATCTAAAGAGGGAAGCAGCCACACTAAGCTTCACACAAATGTATAGGCTAAGCAGGGTTCCCCAAAAGGAAAAATGATTCCGCCCAATTCAGAATAGGCCTTTTCTTTTAAACCTGAGAAGAGTGAATTTGTGTGGAGGAAAGTTCCTATCCATCTTTACTGCAATTTCAGCATCATCTTATATTATCTTTAATAGGTAAACCAGCCATTTTTGAATATATATATATATAAAGTAGGATAAAATAATCAGCACAATACAAACATTCAGGCTCCCTCATGTGGTTCCAAAGTTCACTGCAGATATGAATATTAAATAAAAGACCAAGGAAGCAAGTCAATTTGGCAACGCAAATTAAAACCCAGTCTTTAGGAATGACTAAGGGAGTAGTACATTCAAAATCAAATCAGATATGGTGCGTCATTGTGTTTTAGGAGTCTAACCTGCAGCAACCTTTGTTTGATATCATTCTTTTTCAATCCGCTCATTTCCTGTCACATCTCTCACTATCTACTATCTGAAGATGGTGAAAGTTCAAAACAATTGAATACTTGTTATAAAAAATGTTTTTGTCCAGTTATTTCCAGGAGAACAAACAAGGGCATAAAGAAGTACATTGTAGAACATTAATGTGCGCCACTAAAGAAAGCACACCAATTAGGTTGCTCACTGTTAAGCAAATTGTATAAACAATATTTTCAATGCTTTCTACCTTGTTAATTATTTCCCAGTTGGAAGTTTTATGTATAACTTTGTGCATTTGTATGCCTCTGAGGTTGATGTTCACTCAAATAGAGCAGTTGATTATATCTGTTTTGATACAGAGGAAAGTACATTTGTGGAAAAATATTAATTTGATGTTCATAGATATGTACAAAGGAAGGAGTGTGTGTTGCAATCACACACAGGAAAGAAAGAAAGAGAGAGAGAGAGAGAGAGAGAGAGAGAGAGATTATAACAGTCAGTAACCGCTCCTTCTTTCTTTATCGCCTGCTCCATTTCTTCCACACACAAGGCAAATAAACCAGGTAAGAGGCAATCTCTTTAAATTATCACCCAAATGATGCAAACAGCCCCTTAATACAGACTTTAAAAACACAGATAAATCATAAATCCTTAACTCCTTGGTTAATGTTGTTCTAGAAATCTGAACTTGGTGAGCTTTTAATCAGGGAGCCACGATTGCTATCGGAAACTTTGGCACAGGTGAGCGGTGCTGCTACTGTTTGGTGCCCAAAGGAAGTGTACTCGTTAACACAGGTGTGTTTGCATGCACGCTGTTCTCATTCCAGCTGCGCACAAACCGTCCGGTCTACATGTACATTCAGGCAGGGCCCTGAGCCGCAGGAGAAAATAACAGATTCCTTTCTCTGTAATCATTACTGCTAATACAACACCTGACACAATACCTGTCAGCGTGTGTATGCATGTGCTTGAAAAAATGTGGTTGTTGGGACCAAAAGCTGGTCACATAGTGCAGACTCAACTCCCATTTTAGGACAAAAAACTGGTTCTTGAGTGTTACACCATTAGATTTCCTAATGAAGGGTAAATGAAGGGTCGGGGGGGGATTGTCAGACAGGGAGAGAACCTGTGGTTTGGGTCAAATGAAGTCATTTGGGTCAAATGAAGTCATTGCAAAAGTTCCCTTAAGTGATAAAAAAAATCAAAGTCTGTTTGGAGGCGTGGAAGAGATTTGACATGGATTGCAGTGCTATATTCACTTAATATTAAACTAAAATATATATTATATACAGGCGGCTCTTAATGTTAGCTGCTACAAGGTTGCAGCAAGGAAGTAAAACTGTACCAAAGTAAGGAAGGAAGTATGTGGTGTCATATTTGTGTCGGGTGTGGAAATCAGTCTGTGTTTTAGGCAAAGGATTCATGTGAAATTCAGCTGCAATTTTACAAGTAAGCCATCCATTTGTCCTTTGACAAAGATGAAAAATGTGGAACATCTTTGTCAATGGTCAAAAAAAAAACCTACATCTAAAAAAAAAAAATCCTACATCTTTGACATAAATCAATGTCTCCTGTGTTTCAGCTCTCAATGGCCAATATGAATGGGACACAGTTTTCTGTCCATGCAGTCAACCAGCTTACAACCAGCCCAAACACCTCCAGTAACTCCAGCAGCACTTGGCAGTGGGAAGCAATTCGGGGAATCGAAATTGCAGCTACTCTGATCATCTTCCTGGTGAGGAAATTTTCTTTAAATATTGTATATTACAACTTCCCATAGGGCTGTAATATTGAATAAGGAGCTGCATAATGAACGGTATATGACGTTTTGGGGGCCAAAAACAGCCTTGTTTAAGACCACTGAATGACTCAGTTTGAACTGAGAGTTGATAGAGTTGGATAATGAGTTGATGATAAAACTCTCATATCTGTACGGTAAACATGTAACTTAGCATAAAGACTGGAGGCAGAGGGAAACGGCTAGCCTTTATCTGTCCAAAAGGGGAAAAAAAATCTCAAAAGTTCATTAATAAAGACGTTATACCTTGTTTGCTCAAACTGCACAAAAACATGTAGTGTAAAAAACAAGATGTCTTTGTTTTTACAGGTGTTATGACTATTTCTTGGCCAGGAGCTGTGATTTCCTGGCATTAGGCCAGGAAATCACTGCTGTTTATTGTACAGGGATATAACGTGTTAATTAGAGAGCTTTAGAGGTGCTGGTAGGATGATGTTTTTACCTTTGGACAGAGATAACCGTGTCCTCATTTATTTCCTCCATGCTATGCTAAGCTAAGCTAATTGTCTACAGCTTTCTGCAATTTCACAAATGAGTGCATTTCCCTAAATGTCTATTGCTTTAAAAGTCTGTCGTCCTGAATGTAATCGGCTCTCTCGGTTTCTCAAGGTGGGTGTACCTCTGAATGGGCTGGTGGTCTGGGCACTTGGAATGCGGCATAATCGTCACCTGGTGCGCAGAGGCAGCGGTGAGGAGACGCGTGCTGCCAGCAGTTTCCGTATTTATGTCCTGAACCTGGCCCTGGCTGACCTGGTGCTGCTCCTGCGTACCCCCCTAATGTTGGGCTTCGTCGCTCACAACTACAGCTGGCCGTTCGGAGTAGTCTTCTGCCACCTGATCATGTTCCTGCGAGGTCTGGGGTTGTACGCCTCCGCTTTCCTCCTCTGTGCCGTGGCCCTGGAGCGATGCTTGTGTCTGCTGAGGCCCGTGTGGGCTCGACTGCGGCGCCCCTCCTGGGCCGTTCCTCTGGCCTGTGTCGTCTTATGGCTGATGGCCGCCGCCTTGTCCGCCCCGTATCTCTACTATGCCGTCCTGAAGGAAGTCAACGGGAAATACCATTGCCTGGAGAGTGGGACGTTTAACATGGGACTCTTTCTCACAGAAACAATAGCAGGTTTCATCTTGCCTCTGCTGGTGTTCTTAGGCAGTAACCTGGCTGTGTTGCTCACCATTCAGCAAGCAGTGCCCCTATCACCCACCTCCAGCAGCCCTTCAATGGCCCGCAAGATGACCAGGATGTACCACGTGCTGTTTTTCACCATGCTTCTCTTCCTCACCTGCTGGGTGCCATATTTTGCTTGTCGGTTCCTGCGGGCCTTGGCCATAGATCAACCAGAACGGGCCACACTGTATAAAGGAGCGGTTTATGGCACATACATATCTCTGTTCCTGGTGTACATCAAGTGCGCTCTAAACCCGGTGCTGTATGTGTTTGCTGCTCGAGGCTTAGGCCGTGTTATCAGAGCTTCAGTTGTCTCCACTATTGAAAGACTTTTCAACGATGAAAATTCAGATTCCATTCGTAGGAAGTCACTTAAGAACTCACTTAAAAACTCACAATTGTAGTTGGGAGGCCAACAACGTTTTATTGTGAATAAATTTGGAGTCGTTCTAGTGTTAAAATCATAAATGCCTTTGATTTTTGAAAATGTGAAATGTTTTTAAAATAACTTTTAACTGGTTTATCCATTTGGTCATACGTCCCCAAAAAGTGAGCTGTGTAAATAAAGGGACAGGCTTGAGGGGTTTCATTACCGTAAAGCATAGCAAATGCTTTAGGCCACTGTTTTCCAAATGCGTCCAAAAGCCATAAATGGACAAATAAGTGAATGTTATTAATATGTTTTTATAGGTGAAATCCTTGTGTAACAATGGGGGATCCCAGATTTGGATCGATGGCGCCCGACACTGATTTTCAGATAAAGAAAAAATGTTATGTCCCACCATTTGTCAGATGGACAAAGAGTGAAAATTACAACACAACAGTGAAGTGCATAAGGAGGAATACACATTCCATTAAACACTGATCAAGGCTTGGTTTTGCTATTGTGCGCTGAAGATTTATGGACATAACTGTAGTCAGTATTAGTACATGACGGAAGACGTCAGAAACGCTGCTTCTGTTGCGACACGCTTAAGGCAGGGTCATAATTGGGCATAAAAGTGAATTCATGAATCATCTTGTATGTTGATCAATGGGCAGGTAACACCCTCATGGTAAATGACATGGAAAAATGAACAGATTAATTTGCCAATGCCGGTTTCCTGGCCCCAGGGTGAACATTTTCTTCAAGATGACGCACTATTAAGCTCACGTGTGCTATCTCTACTAGGTTCCAAGAAACTTGATACAGAGTTTTTCTTATCAGTATCAGCAGTGACTCAGATCCATCAATCTGATGACCTCAAAGTCAAGATGTCCAGACTAAACAGGTCCTCGTCTATATATCTGACTGCTACTAGTTGTGCAATTAATGAACCGATGAATGTATGTATTGTAGAGGAGGGAAGCACAAGAGGCTGAGTAGAAAGTAGATATGTTGCATGATCAATATCTCATTGCGACTGTACCACGCCCATGTTCAACTGGACTATAACTTTTGCAAAGATAACTTTATCATTGTTTGTATATAAAAGCACATCTGTTCTGTAACAGTCCACAAAATGAATAAAATTGTATTAATGGAAGCACTTTACATTTATTTTCTTTCTACATAAAAACAAATAAACAAAAGTCAGTTTCTTTAGATGGCAATGTTTAATTACATTTGACCATTCAGTCAGTTTTTACTTGTCAACAGCATGCACCTGTGGCTTTAAGGTCCAACAGGGAAGAATTTCAATTAGGAACAACCAGTTTGTCTTTATTTGCAAGTACAGTATTTCTTTAATGAAGATGTATTCTGGTGTTTCAGCTTGGCTAATGATATCTGAACTTTCTTGCCAGTTTACTGTTTTAGGTAGAAATTAAGCAGTTTTTGTCTCGTTTTTTACATTACCCAATTTCTTTTTCGGACCTAAAAGGTCCCATAATGTAAAAAAATGATCATGATCATAACCTATTTATTATAAAGCAGGTCTAGGGTCTATATAAAATACTGTGGAAGTATCGAGAGGCTCAATCAATGGAGAAATACACACTGCCCTTTAAAGAAGCCTTCAGGATTTCCACACGAATTTGATGTCTATTGGAATCACTGCACAGTTTTAAAGGTAAACATTCTAGCAGAGTATGTGAATGACATCAGTTGGCAGGAAGTTGACTTTGACCCGCAATTCCGTGGAAGTGTGCTAAAACACGTTTCAGACAGAAGGTGTGAGTGTATGAGAGAAAGAAAAAGAAAATCAATAATTACTACTCGAATTGATGCCTGTCCTAGTGTCATTTATTTTTAGAACTAGTACTGTTGCCACCAAAGTCTGAATGCTTTTATTTCTTCACATCGATAATGCAATTCTTTGGTGTTTCATTTGATTATTGCAGGTGTTACACAACTACTGAGTTATGTTACACCAACGCTTCAAACAATGTGTGCACACATGCAAACCTCTTTTAAAAAAAAAAGGACCTGTGTAAGCAGAGATTTGTGAGGTTCCTGTCTGAACAAGGTGCAGCACTTATTGGGTGAAGCTAGGGTTGAAGAGCTGATCGGCATGTTTGTGTGCCTGTAGAAGCAGCGCCTGGGCGTCCTGAACGCCCTCTGATTTCTGCAGGATTTCTCCCAGTTTTCGGGCAGTGGTCTCAGACTCACTGTCTGGTATAATTTTTCTCAATCGAGCCTGAGGAAAACAAAAACATCAAGCACTGCCACTACAATTTTTTGTAAAATGTTCTTTGAACCTTAAACAAGAACGTAGCTTTATCCTGTTGATAAGATCAAGCCGGACAACACAGAATACCAAATGTCACATTCCTTTCGTAAGACATATTTCACATCATTTTCATAATATTACAAAGAAGTTGCCAAACAGAGCATGTGTAGACAGTGCTGCAACATGTAGAGGAAGTGCTCACTCAGACATTTTGACCACATATTATTCACAAAAAAGGTGATGGAACAATCTGAATGTTGTAAAAAAGAAAAAGCTCTTATGCAACAGGGACAAGTCAAGCTGATACTAGATTTTGTGAAATTGTGTTTCATGTGCCACCCATGCTCACCTCTAATGTTGTTTCATCTTTTTGTGGAGGAAGAGGGGGAAGATTGAGATGTGCTTTATCAGCTATATGTAAAATCTGTGTGAAAACAGGTAAGACAACACTGTATGAGTACAATCAAATGTATTTTTATCATTATCTAATAGATGAGGTAAACGCTCGGTAAGTAGGCTGCTAATCTCTGCTTTGATACAAGATAAAGACATTTCCTGTTCCTGTTTGCAGCTCAGAACTATTGTCAAAAATACACCCATTATGTTGGCTCCCACATAACAGCTACACTTCATCATGCTGTTCAACTGAATCAACAAGGAGTGTGGACTCAAAATGACAAACAGGCTGATATTTGTGTGGAAAAATGCAGTCAACCCTGTCTCTCTCTGGGTCACCTCAATTCTGAAATCTGAGGTAATGAAATGCTTTTGTCAGAGTTAATAAATATCATAAAATCATAAAAGACCTTATGACATTAAAAATGCCTGCCAGAGTGTTTTGGCAAGAGCTAAGTTATGAAATTAATGTATCAAGACCAAGAGATTTTGCCTTTGTGAATTTTTTCGACAAAGATTCTCTCTTCCAAACATATAAGTTTACACATGATGTGTCTACACGTTGGGGTGAAGAGAGATTTAAATATGATCTGAAAACAGACAAAGAAACTCTTACTTTGTTTCAATTAATCAACAATCAGCTACAGAATAAAGGAATAGTGATATAAACAAAATAACACCATATATAAAAAGGCATTTTGTTATGTTTATGCTTTATCTTTCTGTCAGCCATTTTTTTATGCAGTGTACTGTGGAGCAGCAGCATCTCGACAGCAGACAGGAAGAGAATAAATAAACCAGAAAAGCCAGCAGTGTTCTGGGGTGTTCACTAGATACGGTGGAAGTGGTGGGAGACAGGGGGACAGGCTGCACAACCAGCTCTGCTCAGCAGACTACATGACACTAATACACTGTGCAATACAATATTTATAATAGTTTCTGTCTGTATATATAATATTACTGTGGATTCTCTACTGTTCTTTACCGTTTTTTATTGCTCATTTGCTTATTTATAATACTTATTTTGATTTTTGTGTTTTTTTTTTATTTACTATGTCTCTTGTTTTGCACTATCCTCTTTGCTGCTGTAATCCTATAAATTTCCCCGCTGCAGGACTAATAAAGGATTATCTTATCTTATCTTATGCTGGCATGTGTAAGTGTTTTTGCACCTCTTTAGCTTTCTCCTCCTCCTCCTCCACCTGGTCCCTCAGCATACTGCATGTGTGCTGCAAAGAGACGGTCTGCTCGTCTGTCTTCTCCAGAGCACGGACCACAGCCCTCAAGTCTTCCTGAAAACCCGGACAAAAGACAACAAGAAGTCATGTAACACAATTAGACACCATTTTACTTACTTCTACTGCAGATAATGAAATACACAGATTTACACACACATTATGCCTTTTAAATGTAGTTGCACTACATTGAAGTTGTAATTAGCCTTCTTATTGGATTTTCATGCCGTTTACTGCATTTAGGACTGCAGCCAGTGTTGTAGTACTCAAGATTTTTATTGGCCTCGAGACCGGTCTCAAGATCACCTTTTTTGAATTCTCGTCCCGGGATCGACTGCATTTTTACTCAGCCCTGTCTCGGTCTCAGAAAAAGACGAAATCTGGATTTTATTTCAAGACAAGGCAAGACCACAACTCCAGGGATATCACTAAAGTACCTGTGCATTATTTGATTTATTTGTTAACACCATTACTGTGATTGATAATTCACAGTAATTAATTGAAAACAAAGACAAATTCCCACACATAAAATTCACCTCTGCAATGCCTTTTGATTATTTCATCAAGACATTACTCATGGTACATTTATACAGTACCAGTCAAAAGTTTGGACACACCTTCTCATTCAATGGTTTTTCTTTCTTTCTTTTTTATTTTTTCTCTACATTGTAGATTAATATTGAAGACATCCAAACTATGAAGGAACACATATGGAATTATGTGGTAAACAAATAAATGCTCAACAAACCAGAATATGTTTTATATTTTAGATTCTTGAAAGTAGTTGAATGAGAAGGTGTGTCCAAACTTTTGACTGGTACTGTACATACACACAAAGCATATAAAGCAATAAAAGAGGTGAATGACTTTGAATCTTCTCTTGAGCATTTCCAACACCAGGAGCATCACAGTCGAGCTGTAGCGGCCTCTTCAGACTACAGTTTGTATTACCTCCAGAGTGCTCAGAGTCGTCTTTCCAACCACTGACTTCTTGGCCTCCTCCTGGTGGCGTTGAAATGATTGCTCTGAATCATTTCGTTTTTGCACTGGAACTTTGAGCTCTGCACATTGAGCAAGAAACCTATAAGAGTTTGGGAAATATGTCAGCAAAAAAAAAAACTAAAACTAAATTAATCAAAGTGCACCTATTACATGATCCTTGACATTTTTTTCTTTTCTGTTGAATACTTTAATAATGATGTTTGAATCAATTCTAAAAGATCAGACTGAGAATTAGTGATTGGTGATATTTAATGTTGGTTCATAGACTTTCATTGCATTGATATTATGATAATGTGATGATATATCAAACATCAGACAAGACTTTTCTGTGATGAACAGTTGTCCTGTTTTGTACTTAATCTATTTGATTTTTGCAACAAAAAAAAAGTTTTTATGGTTGCTTTTATTCTTTAAATGTCAATGGAGGCGTTAGTAAATACACATAACAGAGAATAGAGGCCTGTACTATGAATCGAGTTCAACATACCCAGGGTATCTTTTGCTCATCTGCCTTAACTAACCCTAACAACCGCAATCAGTCACACTTCAATAGTTATCAAATCCAGGGTTTCCCAATCAAGTTATAAGCTTCTTCACATAAAAGGGTTGGTGTTTTGCAGCATAAAACCAATCACAAACTAAACAAGTCTACTGGCAACCGAGTGCCATATTTTTCCAGCCTGCTATTAGACAAATACAAAGAAGATAAACACATAATCCAAGCTAAAACCAAATCAGGTGACATAACTAATTCAGAAAAGGACAGCTGGAAAAAAAAAGAATCAGCTGTTTGAATGTGTAAATTAACAAGCCTATAATATCACTACTCCATCCAGTACATGAGGGGCTCTGACAATAATTACATGTATGTTTTTTAATTAAATGAATGCGTTTCTTTAAAGTATACTTATAAAATTTGAAAAATGAAAAAATGATATACCCATTGATCTGTTATCCCAAACATTACCTGCTAAACAGCTCACCTGGTTTTCATTATGTTCAGATGTTCCTGGCTCTCTTTCTTCTCTTTCCGCCTCAAAGCAAGAGTTGCTCTGGGAAAACCAGATACATTTTTGTAAGTTTCCTTACCAAGTTGATTTAGAATATTATTCATTGCATGCAGTAATTGACATGCCTCTTGGCATTGAGCGGAATATTTATGCTGGCTGAGTTAAATGAGTATAATTATAACCCAACCCATATTGGGTCTTTTTGAGGCTAATCTGATAAGGATACATCAACTTGGCATTGCTCTCTGATTAAAATTATGATAAGGTATAGGTGACATTTTTTTTCTAAATTACCTCAAAACTAGTTGGCATTTCTGTACAGCAATCCATTATTATGTCAACATACGTATACATAAATACTGACAAATCTGCAAAAAAATGGCCAGTTTATCGATCTAGCTCTAGGTATAATATATAGGTATGTCAGAACATACACTCCTGCAATCTACAATCTCACTAATAAAGTTATATAGTTCAATTATTATCTTTCTGACAGTCATTCAACTGACCATTAACGTCTTTGTAAAGGAAGCAAATATGGCTGAGCTGTTGTATGTCACATTATAATATAATACATGTGTGTATAGGAAAACAGTACTTTTCAGGGTAACAACAATGAGTGCTCAGGTTTAAATCAAGACAGTGAAACTCACAGTATTGACAAGTCCATTATGTTCTCCAGAGCATTGATGGAGGATACTGGCATCTGCTTCCACTTGTCCTCATCTTTTACTTTATAGGGTGCTGAAGATGAGGCTTCAGCTTTATCAGGACACAAATAGGAGAAACACAAGAAAACATAAAGTAACAACAGTGCAGTTGGTTTGCTTTGTGGACATACTATTTTACAGTGTGCTACATTACTATCCCTGCATGATCTCACAGTTACACATCTGAATAGACAGGGGACCCCGTGCTAGGAGAGCTTTTCTAACCTTTCCTCTTCTGTGCTGCTTTTGGTTGGGTGCGCTTGCCATGGTTGTTGTCACTGTGCTGGGGGTCCTATAACACATGAGGAAGGTGTGAAGCAATGTGAGGTCACAAGTTGGGCAACAGGAAACTGGCAGAGTGCAGTCACACAGTCAATATCACCTTGAGCGTTTGCCAAGTTACCTGATGCTCTGGTGTCTGATCTGTTTTCTTCTTGCTTTTTGAGTTAGGAGCTTTTGACGCGGCCCGGTGAGAGCCTCTAGCGGGCTTCATGACGAATGCAGCGTAACGTAACGTAACGTGACGTAGGTGACGTAACGTGACGTAACAGCGCCTGGCTAGCTAGCTAATCTGACATAACACTGAATGAGTCGACGCTGTTGAAGCAACAATTAACAAAAACGGTTTTCTTGTTGTCAAAATTAAGACCTTCCTCTAAAACAAGTCATAACCCGTCAATGCACGAACTTATAACACGTGTTTACGAATAAAGTCGCGACCTGGACAAGTTTTCGCGCTGTTGTTTTCGAACGCTTATTGGCACATTCAACGCGCATGCGTGAATACATCTTCAGTTTTCCCCGAGTGTCGCTTTACAGGCGGCTAATCCTCCTCAAGCTACACTTATACTACCAGGGCCAAAGATAACATAGGGAAGCTTATTATTGAGATCCTAATCAAATGTATTAATGTTTCGGGAAAAACAACAGCCTGAAAAAAACAATCAGCATTGAATTGATGCATTCTCACCACGCCACGACGAAAACGCTACCTGCGAGTTGAAACGCAGGGAATAGAAGGCTCCATGTACTGCAGTGGCTGAGGCCCTTGTGATATTCTAATCAGGCCTTCTGTTAACATGAAGCAGGACAGTGGGGTTTATATGTTCATATTCTAGGCGTTTATATAGGCTGGTGAAAAATAAACAGCTTGTTATATCTAAGATAAAACAGCTTCGTTGTACTTAAGTCAGGTTCATGTAGAGGTGGACTCTAAGGCAGGTGGGCAAATGTTATTGTCGATTCTTTCAGGCATGAGGGTGCTACCCAAAATTGACCCATTCATTGGAAAAATGTTGATACTTACTTGAAACGCCAAATACAGCTCAAGTAAAAAAAAATATTATTACAACAAATGAGGAACAGGTACAGGTCCAACCTATCTATGGTTGCTATTATTTGTTTTTGTGGATTTTGGTCTTTGTTATATTTTAACTTATATATTGCTTTACAGTACCAGTCAAAAGTTTGGACACACCTTCTCATTCAGCTACTTTGAAGAATCTAAAATATAAAACATATTCTGGTTTGTTGAGCATTTGTTTGTTTACCACATAATTCCATATGTGTTCCTTCATAGTTTGGATGTCTTCAATATTAATCTACAATGTAGAAAAAAATAAAGAAAAACCATTGAATGAGAACTTTTGACTGGTACTGTATATTTTACCAGTAAATCAACAAACCATATAATCACTTGTTACACCCATTAAACCTATTATAAAACTTATAATAAAGACGGTTAATAATTCTGCAATTTTTTTAGTTTTTATTTCTTCCTCATTTATTGAAATATGTAAAAAGAAAAAATATATGTATTCACTTAATTTTTTACTTTTTTGCAGCTGATTAGACAGAAAGACCTTCAAATTCAATACTGAAATACATAATCTAGTTTATTGTTTTTTGAAACAGAAAAGAGAAGAAATATCCCTTCAACAAAATGTAATCTTTCACAATTATGTTTGCATGAAAAATGAAAAATAAAAGAAGATTGCCAATTATGGCTATTTCTTTTGGTTGCTTCCTCCATGGTGTGGTCTGGTTGGTGTTTCAGTATGACACTGTCAATTTCTGTCCCTCAGCTCCGTCACACCCTCTTAGGGTTGTGAAATTTGCCTGTGAAGCGTCCATTGTGGAGCAGGTCAAAGGGGCTGAGCACCTTCCTGATACCCAGCATGTTTCCGCGCGCTATCTCCTTAAAGGTCCAGGGATTCTGGTTGTTCTCCTCCATATCAGCCTGCTTCTTTTGTAGGTCTGCTAAGCTCTCTCTGCTCATCACCTACAGGAAGAACACAATGCAAGAATGTCTGTGTTATTTTTTAGGTATTTAACCCACCAAAGATGTTCAACAGTAAAGTCCTTTTCAACTCAAAATGTGTTTTGCTTATTGTTACTTCACGTGGATCCTTCAATTCACATTAACGGAGAATGGACTATTAAGTAAAATAATAATTTAAGTTTACGTCTAAAGTTTAATCTAAAAAAAAATATATATATATTTTCATTCATATATGGATTTTTTAGAAGATAGAGTAGAGATGTGATTCTGTTATTTAGCCAACCCTCATTGATATTAATGGGGTGGACAAAATAAAGAGAAATACCTGTCAGTATCCAGCAAATATGACCATTAAATTGAATCAAGACCTTTCTAAAACAGTTTTAACAAAAAACAAAATTATGACCTTCATTAATGTAGGATTTATTGAAGGACTGCAGCAAGGTCTGTCTAATAAACTTGCAACTGAATGCAAACATACAAATGAATCTCCAAAAATATTCTTTTGACAAACGTGCTCAAGCTAAAGTATATATTAGACACTAATGGCTGAGGTACAGTATCATCTCACCTTGGCAGGGAAAGGTAGCTTCTTTGCCACTTCAATCAAGATATGCTCAACCTCCCCCAGCTCCACCTTTCCTCCGACTTCCACAATTAGACGGCCATAGCGGACAGGTGTCACATAGTGGTCGATGGCTCCCTTGCCCCCACCCATGCGCTGACCCAGACCTTTACGCGTGACGGGCTTATATGGGCCATTGATGCGCCAGCGTGCAAATGTAGTCCGGGAGTCCATCTTGCGATTGACGGTTAGACGGATCATCTCTATGTGACCCCAATGAAGGTAGCCCCCTCCCATGGCCTGAGCATCATAAAGAAAGACAGAAAATCAGGGAAGTCATGCGAAGAGTTAGAAATATTTATACATATTATATGTAACAGCTGCTTTTACCAGTCATCTCATATACAGTTACAGAGCCTTCATTATTAAAGGCAAGTTATGAAATGCAGGTAATATAATGTCCATAGACCTTAATGCCTCCTGCAGCTGTCAGATATCATTAAACAGCAGTGTTTACAGAACATAAATGCACTGACCACAATAGCGTACTGTCCTGTAGTGAAGGCATTTGCTCCCCTCGTTGGACCTGTGATATCCCGTAGCTTCTTCATCTCTTTCTTTGCTTTCTTAAAGTTAGGCACCTTGTTCATAAACTTCAGTTTGGGTTTCTCTGGCAATACCACATCTTCAGAGATAAAAACAAGATTTTGGAATCATGAACAACATTATCATACAGCATCAAGCAAACATGTCTACTTGAACAAAGCCTGTGGAGCTATCGACGCTGTGTTTTTCCCCACGTCTTCCCCTCTGCTGTGGTACATGTATACATATAACAATGTGTAAATTCAGAGAGGATGAATGATTACCACTGTAGTCTGGAGGGGTTTCATGCGTCTTCAAGCCAGCAGCTAGGACTTTCAAGTGGCTGTGTAGAAGACCTGTGTAACATAAAGCAGAATGAAGAACTGTCACATATTACTGCTAACATAATACTACTCAGTTTAAATTAAAAGTGTGGATTTGAACAGATGCATCTTCAAGCCTCAAGAGTTATTATGTGATATTTTCAGTTTGAATAGAATAAAACCCACTTGAATGCACAGTGGTGCCGTGAACGAAAATGTCCAAACTTGACAGAGTCTGAATTGTGTATTTTGCAGCTCATGGAGACAGACGTTGGAATTTAAACCTTTGTTATATTTGTCCTTATTTGAGACTGTTGCTGTGCTTATATCTCCACATAGAATTAAAAAAAGCACATAAAAGTTATAGAAATCTATGTTTAATTTATGCATTTATCTTACTTCCTCTTTTATATTTATTCTGTGCAGCTGCTTCTGCATGTCAGTGGTTGACACCTGACAATGCAGTACCTTCAGTGTTGTCTTTACGTTAATGCTCTACATACTGCTATACCACTACAATAACGGGTTTACTCTTACGTTGTGTTAGAGGTGACTATGTAACATTTGTCCAGATACCACGAGTTAAAAAATACAATTTTGTCTTCCACTGGCAACATAACAGCAATGCTTATTAATGTGTACGGTCCAATTAATACATGCTCCTCACACGCAATGCACACAGCCTAATTGGGAGCTGGACTAATTGCATTGTTGACGTAAACGTCACTAGAGGGTCCTCCCTGTCTGACCGGTGTTACCTTGTTGAGGACCCTTGGCTCGACAGATGCCGGTCAATCCGCCCACAGCTGCCTTGATGAAGGAAAACATGACGTTAAGGTGGAAAAGGACCCTATAAACACAAAACCTCCACTCCGTGTTTCCGGTATACGAGCATGTTAAGGTGGGCAACTAGTTAAACAGTTATGAACAGCATGCCCTGCACAAGGTCGCTGCCATTGCTAAGCTGCTTCTTCAATTTCCGCCAGAAGACGAGACACTTCCTGTGCTTTCACAATAAAAGTGTCACATCTCCAAACATACAGCCTGACTCAGAAACATATTTTATTTACCAAATGCATGGACAGCAAAGAAATGGTTGGAGTGCACCAATGAATGTCAGCTAGTTATTCCTTTAGATCTCATTGGGGCTAAAACATTTGTTTTTAAATCCTTTATATTTGTGAATTAATAGTTTTTTCCAATTTGCTGTTTGGAGATACATCTCACAAGTGTTTATTATGATAAGTTTATTCAAATAGACCTTGTGGTTACAGCAGTACTTTTCATTCTGGGCAGGCCGTTTTCGATGCAATAACCGTATAAGCCGGGTAAACTGTTCCACTAATACATAGAACACATATTTGAAGTGGTTTCAAAGCAATAACTTGGCTTAACTTTGAAGGACAAAAGAAATATTAAATCAAAATAGTTAATAAAATGTGGTCACTAAAAGCATTGAAACCATAAAACAAATACACTACAATGGCTCAACTGAACTTGTACTTGGTAAGAAACAATGTTACACATGTTCAGCATCAAAAAAGAATGAACATAACAGCTTAGTGTCTTCTAAGGATGAAGAAAGACATTTTGGGAAATTTGATTTCCATGTTTTTTTGCATTTGACGTTTACTTTAGGAGTGGGCCCGGCCACCTCAACACTACAAAAAGCCTTCAGCCACTTACATTTATAAGGTTCGGTGTCATACATGTTAGGCATGGTGTTTTTATACTAAAATCCATGATAATTTTTTGATCCACATAGTTCATTGAAATTCAAAGAAATACCATTGCTAATGAATCAACCCTCTTCATCACAAGTAAGCCATCAGGACCTTCATTGAAAAGAGCGATTACAGGAGAGAAAACCCTAAATAGTCATGCCAAAACATACATGGGAATAACTTTTAGGTGTAAAATGTGAAATTGAGACACAGATGGGTTGACGTATAGTTTCATGTTTATTAAAATGGGACGGATTTACAGTTTGCACCCTCCATCCACATTGGCATTGATTTAGAAAGCAACAAAACAAGTACAAATGCATTATATACATACCAGTATACATATAATTATAAAACAGTATTTTTCACACAAATGGACTGTATTCTTTTAATTATTTGAAGTCATGGTTAGGAGGCCTTTTAAGCAAGCTACACTTTTACTGTTGAGTTGTGCATAAGCTGTGAATTCACGTCATGGAAAGTGAGTCAAGTTTACAGAATCTACCACATTCAGATCTCCGTGTTAGAAAAATTGTCCCATGTTTGCACAGAGTTCCCTCACAGAAATGTGTTGCAATTACAGAAGGATAGCATCAACAGCACAGGCGCCAGAGAAACAAGAAAAACCCACAAAACAGTAGAAGGTTGGACAAATGTAAAAAACTGAGGAGACACTCCTGTTCTTTTGGTTTTTGCCTTATCAGTAAATGGCAACGCTAAAAAATATAGACGATTGGAGGCTTGATCTAGGAAATAATTAGCGAATATCTTGTAGAGTTTATGGTGTGTAAAGAGTAAGATTTAATTTTAACATCTTCTGATTTTAGAGAAGTTACAACCATTGGAAATAGCTTTTTTATTTTAACTGTAAATTTGGATGGGCATCTTCAGTGAGAGGCTGACAGTAGCACATCTCTAGGATGAGAGACAGGTGTTAAATATGGAAAAGCAAACACATACATTTCATGTGTCTTCTGCCACCTTTGGTAAAACAAATTGTGAGAGATTCTGTCTGCAAAAACTCACAAAAGAAACCCATCCTTTTAGCAAAGCTTCACCTCCAGCAAACATCAAGGAATAGGCAGTAATGAGAGCTGAGTTGTTCTTGAGGGATCAAAGATCTGAACTATATAGGTTTTGTTTTCACTTAATTTCAAAATAAAAAAGAAAGGAGTTGTGTGCTGTGCAATACCATGCATTATGTAACAAGGATTTTTACTTTCATTAGGAATGCTGTAGACAGTAATCTTTGTCCACATCAACTGCTTAATCTGGATTGTTTCATGCTAGTCCTGTACAATGTCACAGTATGATGCAACAGAAGGAAGATATTTTAATAGCTCAGGCTGCCAAATAACTTCCTTTTAACCAAAACCAGGGTATGTTATTGGATTGTGTTGTGGTGAATAAAGATTTGTTCCCAACAGTTTTTTTTTTTTTTTTTTTTACCATCATTTTAAAAAGGATATTATATATAATTTAGTAGAATTGTGATAAATTATTTTCCATTATGTTCCACCTGTGGTTCATTTAATTTGTTTTAAATTACTTCGATCTTATGGTCATATACTTCTTAACCGCTAAGTAAGTATTTTACAATGTGTAAGCTGTTTAAAAATACCTGAATGACCCACAGAACATAATAACAGAGATGAATTACAATTATCTCTGGTATTCAAATTGAAAATGTTTGTGAACAAATTACCTGCATGCCCGTCCTGAAGACAAATTTAATTTCAGAATAAAATAACTAGCTTGGCTTTCCCAACTATTATGTTTGCCACTGACTGACATTTGTCTTGTGCTGACAGGATTCAAAACATCTTCATCACTGTATGTTTCCTAGCCAAACAAACAAAACTGATCTATGACAGCAGGCGAGCAGAGAAGATCCCTCTTGATTTATTCATTTGTGACTCAAAACCAGACAGAATTTATGGAGCTTGACTTCACATGATTTGACGAGACTACATATCTGCCACTTGTATCCGAGCCGTAACATTTGCAGTCACATTTCACAATGTGTCTACTGACAATTTATCAGGAAATATGATCCGTTTTGTGCAAGTTTTAGAAAGTCAATCCGATTGGTCCTTGCTGCAGTTTGAGTTTTGACTCCCCAGTTACACACATTGATGAGCAGAGGAGCACTGTGAGATTTCATGTAGTGTCTTACACCGTTGTTGCTCCACAAACGACACATTGAGACAAAGTTTTCAACCATTAAAACTTAACTGTTTGGATCAAATTGTTGAACTGAATTACTGTGAATACAACATCCAGTGCCCTTATAGCTGAGGGGAAAATAAAGCAGCAGCGAGACCAGATCTCACAGAGTAAAAGACAGACATAAAAGACTCAGTTTCCATCAGTACTGATGCATCTTTGTAGTATTTCACATTAAAACCTAACATTGCAATGTGCAAGTTAGGACAATATTAATACAATACCCATATGAGGTGATTAGACCAGAACTGTAAGAGTGGTAATACTTTGCATGCTTCGCAAATATTTGCAACAGGTTTCAAATAGTGTGTGTTCTGTAGCTCAGACAGTTTCTCAAGTTCATGTTTAAAAACTGTTCAAGCAGAGACAATGACCGGTACAGCACTGAACCCACGGATAAGCACAGGAGCCTGTATTTGATTTATTCTCTGTTTCAATGGATTAAAGGGCGGGTTGACTAAGGTGTTGTTTCTGAGTCCCTGTTCAGGCCTGGCACTAACATGTGTCTTAAGTGGAGAGCTCTAACCTGTCAGTTCACATCTGGCATTTAAATGAGTCTTGAGTGACAAATGTGATTGTATCTCACTTCCTTGCTCAATCTGCAAATCATCACCTACATCATTTCCATTTGCAAAGATCAAATGCATTGATTTTTTAAACTGGCAGGATGCAGCAACGCAAATGAACTGTGTACAGTTGTGTTTGGGGGGTTTTTGAATCACAAACAAAGTAATTTCATCCTCTTAAAAGCCAATGCCAGCTCTGAACGGGGTTTAACGTCTATTAAAAACTTGTAGTTTGACAGTGTGGTATAATTGCAGCACAGGAATAAATAGATGAAATCATCTGTTCATCCCTCGCACTCTCAAACACATACGCACAGCTTTTTTTTGTGTTTCTCATCAGCTCCATAGCAGACTCTGCTATTGGCAATGGGTGTTCTGTGCTTTTTGTTATCCCCACAGTCCTCAGCATGTCCTGCCTTTGTTTGGTGCCTCTGATCACAGATCACATGGCAATTTGAAGGGTCAAGTCTCACGTATGGTTGCTGCTATTAGTTAACTGTCTCTTTGTGGGAGAGTCTCTTACTCTCTGGGCGACACAGTGGGTATGGACAGGCACTCCACCTGGCAGACACACCACGTCAGGCTCACTAAAGGTGTTGTGGCACAGGCGGCATCCTTTCTTTTCAGACACAAAGATTGGTTTCTTGCGGTCTTTCAACTGAGGAGAAAATACATGAAAGAAGAGTTACAGTGATGAGCCCAATGATAACACTGCAGATGTAAAAAAATACAAGATAAAGCGGAATAATCCCGTATAGGATTTAGACAATATATGCTAACTCGTCAGCATGTGTCAATACTAAATGTGAATATTTGTTCTTCTGTTTTTATAATCAATTCAAAGATATTCATGACAAAGAAATACAAAAATAAAACAGATTCCAATCTGACACAATTAGATATCTGGCAATTCCAAATTTCTGGTAGAAATTCATATTAATAACCTAAGACTTATTTATTTGGGAAGCTGGAACAGCAAGTCAGTTGTTTATTATTTAATTGGTTTATTCATGATTGCTCTATTTGAGAAATATTGAGGGAAATGTAACTTCACAAACACCTTTAAAAGAGGTAGAAATGTGTTAATATTATCAGTATTATTGCTATCAAGCCTTTGTGAAACTAATGCTCATATTGTTTCAATAACAAACTTGTTAAGATAAAAAAAAAAAATACATTATCTAATAAATGTTGGTGTCCTACACTGTGAAACAACAGGCTAAACAAATATAGCAGTCTGAGGAAGGAGAAAGTATTAACTCATCTCTCTAATTTGCATGTTTTTGTACTGTGTGGTGCGTTTCTCACCCTGTCATGCAGCAGTTGAAGGTTTTCGGAGCGGGCTAGCCCCACAGCGATCTGGGATGTGCGGCAGGAATGCATACTGGCCCTGATGGCTCGACCCAGAAAGGGCCGCAGCAGCTGCAGTGACCAGCCCTCAGGGAGCATGCGCAGGACACGAACTGCATCGAACACCTCGCCGTGCCGATTGAGGAGGTCCACTGCTGCCATCTCGAGGTCTCCACCTCCCGCTGCAGCCTGGGACTTTCCAGGAGGGTTCCTGTCTAGATAAACCCCCAAAAGCAGGTGGAATAGCTCCTGTCGATACGCCGAATCCCGACAAGAAGAGGCCCAGACACAGAAGGCCTCGGCAGATGGGAAGTCTCTCAGCTTGTGCACCAATATATGCAGTGCTTTATCATGCTCCTCCAGTTTTCCATGTAGTGTTGCACGCTCTAGCAGCAGTGTTTCACAGTTCTCCATCTTACCTAAAAGGAGAAGAGGAATATTAAACATTAATGGTCAAAACCTGCATAATGATCTCTCTTTGTGACTTTTGAGAATCACACCTTGCTATAAAGGATTCTCCAGTCACCTTTACACCCAAACCTGCACTAAGACTACATTGTATTTACGATGCTACAATCTGTCATACAATAGGTGTTAAGTCTAAGATGACAGTTGTGGTTGTACTATAACAAGCTAAACGTCCTGGTTAAAATACTGCAAAACAGCATTTATCAAAGTTTATGCACAAATAGAAAGATCCATCTTATAAATAATATATCCAAATGTATTTGCAGCTTCAGACCTGTGACTCACCTAAAAGAAACTGTGCACGGTAAAGGCTGGACACCCGGAGCAGAGCCTGGAGCCTCTCTCTAGCTCCGGAGATCTGCTCCTCATCTGCTGGCGACTTCGACAACAGCGACAGGACCCTCTCCAGGTACAACACGGCCAGGTGTGTGTGGAACTTCTCCTTCTGCATCCACAAACATGGGAGAGAACAATCTAAAGTCAATTCATTTTCTGGGATGAAAATAATAATAGCAAAAACAGCTATCTTAAAATCTAAATGTTTACATTGATAGCCAATTGCAATATTCATATTTTCACTTGATTAAGGAGCATTTTTTTTTTTATTATTGCCTTAATCTGAAGGTTTATTAAGAATGGTCTCAAAACTAAAATTACGAAAGAACAGGATACCAACAGGATTCGTCTTTATTAAAACTACTGACATGCCCATGAGACGGAGGAGCATCTCAGTCTGAGTTTGTAGTGGCCAGCTTCTCAGTGTGAATCTGTGAGCAGGGCACTCCTGAAAAGGAGCAGTGGTCTAAGTGACATTATCTTTGTTAAATTAAGCTCTAAAAACCAATGCAAAACTTAATCCAACCATTTACTCAAGTACTAATGTTGCAGAACTCTTGGAGGGAGCCAGGCAGAAACTGCAGGTGTATATGCCGTTTAAAAAAGGCGTCCTAGCTCACAGGTCAGGATTGCAGGAGGAAGTCAAGAAGCTTACAACTGAGCCTGTGTCTCATGTGACCAGCTTTACTTTTAGAACGTGTTCAAAAGTTAGTCTATTGCAGTCCATGTAAATATATCCATAATAAAAATTCAATTTAGTACTTGGCTAACCGATACTGCAAGGAAAGTCCTCTAATGATGCTTTCTTTCCTGCAAGAAGGTTGGTGTTTTGATCAGCTACCACACTGCATCTCTGGGGCTAGCACAGATTGTGTGTGTGTGTGTGTGTGTTGCTCAAGGACACTTCAACAGAGCTGATCACTTGTTGACACCAAGACCTGAACTAGTGTCTCCTAGTTCTCTCTCACCACGAAGCCTTTTTACTCTACCTGTATCCGTCTCTCCAGCACCAGGTGTTCCAGGTAGAGAAGCAGCGCCTGGCTGTGCTTTCCCAGGTAAGAGATGACATCATCAGGGTTCAGTTCTGGAAGCTCTTTAATGGCAGGCCTCTTAGTAAAGATGTGAACACCTATCTATGAACAAAAAAAAAGACAAAATGGTTTACACTATAGCTATACCACTTCATTCATAATATGAGAACATTATGTCATAAAATTAAACAACCCACAGTGCCACAAGAGAAGACTATCAAGGTTTTCTATTAAAGCCACACATAGAGCTGTATGCAGGGAAATATGAGGGAGCTCTATATTAACTTAGAATAAAAAACTGAAGAATTGGCTTGTGAGCACGCATTTCCTGCAATCGTGAATGTTTTAAGCACTTCTATTCAATCATCCGATATTCAATGTGGATTGTTTAAAAGTGTTACTTGCTCTAAACTTTATATAATTATGCGTATGTGCTGTGGTTATGTGAATTTCATTGTCATTTCTAAAATACAGATTTCTATGGTTTTATCCTTTATCATCTGAAAACAAGTCCTCTTGGCTAATTTGCGGTTTTGTTTTTGGATAGTCAATGGGCATAGTCCTTAAAATCAATAATTGATATTTATGAAAAAATGAATGCAACTCTTTTCAATTTAACCATTATTAATAATCCTGAGAGCACAATCATTTGGAGGTAATTTGAGGTCCTGGTAACCTACCGTGGGATCTTTCCGCAGGGCCCAGTCTGAAAACTTCCACACAAGGTCCAGATTGGAGCAGGAGCACAGAAAGTCCACAATGTACTCATAGAGGTCAGATCTTGTGGAGTCCTGCAGATCCCCATCTGCCACTCGAATCCACAGCTGTAAATAAGGAGGCAATATGTTAAATACCTAAAACTTCAGTGAGCAAAATATAAAAGACACATTTTAACCGTACATACCTGAAGTGCTGCTGAATCCTGACCATTAAAACGATAGAGCAGCCCGAGTGCAAAGTATCTGTGAGAGGATGGAAAAGACTGAATGAAGTAAACCTCTCCCTCATGATTTTTGTACAAAGCAATTCAATTGGCTTGACTAAACTGGACACAGTATTAAAGCTTTACCAGGATGGGAATTAACAGCAAGTATTTACCAAACAACGTCCCATCTCAATCAGTCCATGTAGGAAATACACTGATCCCCAAAGTGCTAATTATCAGCTGGAAGCATATGACACCATCAAACTGAGACAACCAATTTACCTCTAATCACTCTTTAACAATCAGTGCAGTCACAATTTTGGATGTGTGGATGCGGTCTTGGATTAATTGTTTGTGTGTCCATTCCAATTATAGCACTTCTATAGAATGTGAAGGCTCTTAAAACTATGAAACGTCTGTGTTAAAATGATCACTTATAGTACTTATTGACAAAAATGATAGTATACACACTTGTGATATTTCTCCAGCCATGGGACGCTGTCTGCTAGTAAGCAGGCGTTGTCTGAAGCTAGCAGATCTAGAAGGCTGTCATGATCCTGTTCAGCATACAGCTTTAGCAGTGCGGTGTCCACGTCCTCTCTGCAGCCATTGGCCACCTCTGTGCTTCGTACCTGTGGGTAGAGATAACAGAAATATTATGCAATACATATAAAGTATTACCATGACCTCTGAGAAAGTGATCTTGCTGCACAATGTCTCGATTTACCTCTCCCAAATAACTGATAAGGAATTTCTTGCATCGTAGCACTTTCTCCTGGTCGCCCTGTGCCAGGTGGTTAAGATCTGCATACTCATGTAGAGGAGGGTGGCAGCGTGTGAATGAAGAGGAAGCTGGCAGCAGCAAAGGGTAGAGAGATATCAACTCCCGCACATCCAGCTGACCCTTCCTGCAAATATAAAAAAAGGTAGCAAAAAAAAGTGAGTAAAGCAATCAAAAATTGAAAGCCAAAATCTAGAGGAAGACAAAAGCAGTGTTGGAACGCACACGACACCTCATAGCGGCACAATCTGAAAACATTTGTTCTAATATTAAGAATTTATAAAATTCAATGTGCACTGGTATGGCAGAAAAGTACACATTGATTGATATATGATTAAAATACATTTTGAAATGTGGATCCAGATTCACACAAAAAATAAAAACAATTTCAAAGTTTACTGCAAAAAAATAAACACTATTTCAATATTAATGACTAAACTTTTTTTTATAGCTGACATAACATGAGTGTTGCTGTACCAAAGACACAGACTGTTCTATCCCATGACAAAACAGAGCAGTAAAACAACCCAGTTTTAATAAAATAAACTAACAGTCTTACCTGAAGTGTTCTTTTGCTTCTAGAAACTGAAGTTGGCCAAACTGTATGAAACCTGCCTGCTGCAGGATTCTTTTGTGCAAAATCTGTGTATGTAGAAAGAGAAAATATAAGAGACAATTGTGTTTTTTATTTAATTTTTAAATACTGTCAATGATGTAATAGTTTGCATTAAATATCTCAGCTCAGGCAAAGCTAGCATATTATATCTGATTAAGATTGATGAATCACACATGACACTATCTTTTGACCATATTTTAGCCATTAAGTCAAAACAGCACACTGTTTGTTTACCTGGAACTTCTCTTTGGGAATATTTTGCTGTGCTCCCTCTGTGAGGAGGAGCGCCTCCTCCACTCTGTGACTGACCAGTAGGTCCTGGATCTGTCTCTCCAGGGGCAGGGGAACCAGGACATACACGGCCTTAGTGGAAGCCAGAATGACCTTTCCTAAAAACACACAACACTCACAGGTCAGGACTTCAACACTCAAACAGCCACAAATATGTGATATCCCAAGTTATTTTTTTACAACCAACAGACTCAACCTATTCTTAATCCTGTGGTTCACACTTTTAAAACGTCTTTAGCTCTGAGAGAGACAGCTTCACGTGTAGCGCTTCAGTTGCTTATCGTTTGTTGAACTTAAAGAGTCTCTGTAATAGGAAGAGGTTGCTAGTGCTCCAGTTCCGGTTGAGACTCCAGTGTACTAAAAAGTACCTTAAAAGGTTTTGGTTTCTCATTCCAGCCGGCCAAAGCAGTGGCTCTTTCAATCACTGGACTACTGAATAACAGTCCTGTTTTTCAATTCCTTTTTTCACAGATCTGTGTGCAACATGGAAGCTCTTGACATTTAAAGACTGGGGTTGTAATGGTATGATATGGTATGACAGTACGATAACCATCTCAGAAAATACCTTGGTTAAAAAAATTGCAAGGACCAATAATGTGTTATATAACAGAAGCATGTTAGTTTACATGTTAGCAGCACTATAGTATTTAAATTAACTATTAAATGA
Source organism: Anoplopoma fimbria (assembly GCF_027596085.1). NCBI lineage: Eukaryota > Metazoa > Chordata > Actinopteri > Perciformes > Anoplopomatidae > Anoplopoma > Anoplopoma fimbria. Next base: position 22,134,774 of record NC_072450.1, read on the forward strand.
AATATTAACATATACTGAAGGTGCACGACAGCTCAGCCAGACTGCTTCCATCTGTACATTAAAGTGCAGAGCTTAATCGGTGAAGTATTCTTTTAAACCTATTAATACAAGAGAAAATGTAATAAATGGTAACATGGTTGATATATGTTAATGAGTACTCCTGCAGGAGGCAGGACACTTGGCAGGATCGAATGCATCTTAAACATAATGCGCCTGTCAGGTGAAACCTCATATAACAGTTCTTCACCTTCTTGTGTATTATTAAGGGAGCTTGTTGGCCTTTTTTGACCATTAAATGTGTTACAACCTTACTGAATAATGGCAAAATGCACGAACATCAATCAGATATTCACTCCTTCGAATTTCTTTTGATAAATATTTGGTTTCAATAGATGACATAGGTTCAAATCCTTGAGAAAGCAATGTGTGAAGATACCTTCAAAGTCTTGCAGAATGTGTCCATCCCTGAATGAAAGGGTTTGTTTTAGCTGCTGGTCCAACATGCTGTGGATGGTGATGAAGCTTTCATCCAAAGCAACCACGTACGGAAAACACACAGCGGCACCAATCACGCTCTCTGACCAGTTGACTGGAGCCCGCTGAGATACCCCTTCTGCATTGGCAAACATTCCTGGGGAGCGATGGGGAGAGACAACTTCAGATTGATGGAAGATAAACAGGGATGCATCATGAAACACTCTCTTAAGATAAGAAGTACTCATAACTTTTCAGTAGCAGATACACACAGGCTGTGGAAATTGTATTTTCATGCATGATTAATGCTGTACATAAAAAAGCTGTTAGTTGCAACCATTGAGTAGAAAGGAAACAGTTGAAAAAAAAAAAAGGAAAATTACCAAAGCATTAAAATTTAAATACCACAACAAATGCAATTTACAGGTCGAAGAATGATGAAAAATCAGTAGAGAGAATAAGGCCAACAAATATGTATTGAGTAAATGAATTAACAGACATTTATATCACATTTTTGTCAGTACTTGCCAGCTGTAAAAAAAAATACTATTGGTATAATTAATTCATAAACATGACCTGGATGTAGACAAATGGCAAAAAATGTATCAATTAACCGATAAGATATTACAGATAATTAAAGTTTCTGCTAAAATTGACAATTACTCACTGTGAGTGGAGTGCATGCACGGTTTAAGACTTGTTAATAGCTGACAGCTGACAGCTGACAACGTGCTTTTTAAAAACCTGCAGATACCATGTTTTTTGTCCCGACTTACCCAGACCACCAGGTGCTGCTAAGAGGAACTCCTCCCTGCCGATCCTCTTCACAATGGGTCTCCTCTCTTCACTGTTGTAAGGGAAGAGGTCTTGGGAGGCTCCTGTGTTGTAGTTCAGAATCATGTACTGTGTAGCGAGGGCCAGGCACAAGAAGTAACCATCGACACTGACGGCACAGGGCTGCTCAGGAGTGGTCACCTCTTTGACCAGCTGCACTCGGTCCTCATACACCATGTAAATCTGCACCGTGCGGCGCTTGGAGGAGAGCACACCCATTTCCACACAGAACGGATCACCGTTCACCGGGTTCTCGTTGATGCAGAACGCTGTCACGCTTCTGATCTTGGCTCCACCTCCTGCCGCCGAGGGCACCGTCTCCAGTGTCACCATGTCGACCAGGAAGACTATTCCATCACAAAGCACTATCAGACGCTCCAAAGCGGAGGCAGCACGCAGCTCGGCAACTGGTTTCTTGAGGCCCAGATATTTGTGCAGCAGCTTCTGAGCAGAGTAACTCAGCTTCCCTTTGGATGAAGTGACCTCATCAAGCAGGAAGTGGTGGATGAAGCAGTCATTGGTGCCCATGTACAAGTGTTTTCCACAGCATTCAATGCACTCGATGTTGATGCGAGCCTTGTCGCCCATGAGGAGATCTCGCTCCACAGCGGGGACTAGCTCAAAAGCCTTCACACTCATCTCAGCCAAGGCATCTACACTAGATGAGGAAAAACAGACAGGCATCAACAAAACTGCATACGAATGAAACGATCAAATTGACAGTACACTGCAAAATATTAATGTGAACTCACTGGCAATATAACTAATCATAAATAAGATATACGGAGGCATGGGTGTATCCCTCATTCACAGCAGACTCTGGATGTAATGCAAATAATTTGGCTCATCTGATTTACCTTTAATAATAACACAAGAGTGAAGTAAAAATCCCAAAGATTCTTTATATCTTAAGGGTTTTTGAAGTGTTGGTTGGGAAAAACATAATCTTGGAGCTCTGGGAAGTCCTACCAAACATGTCTCAAACTGACATTTCACAGATCAAGGAACTGAGTAATTGATTAATAAAATGAGAAGAGTTGTAAGAAGCATTGTAAATAGCCTCAACAGCAGAGAGACGTAGGTTCGCACTCAGATTTGGCATTGAGCCTTTGGCTGTTGAATGATGACTGTAGATGTCGACGTGGTGTATAAGGCATATGATTAAGATGAGGGTTTGTTAAGGATTTACAATCAACATATGGAAGTGTTGTGTGTTTCATAAGCTTAAGTCACAAGTCCTGCTACATATGGATGTACACTGTATTGTGTTTAGGCTTTCCTTTTGTTTTGTTCTTGGCCTGTAATGCCAGTCGAGTCATGTACTCCCACTTATGGGCTGGGCCCTTTGGGGTTGGTGATACTGGCTTAAACTACTACTAGCCCCCATATTCATATATATATATATATATCATATATATATATATATATATATATATATAGATGATAATATTAAGTGTTTCTTTTCTTAGTCAACAATCTTGAAGCTATCTTTAAAGTCTGTTATGGTAACTTGGCTACTTCCCTACTATTGTATAATGTTAATGCTAATTCACATCCTTACCAAAAACCTCCTAAGTAGTGTAGTGAATATAAGCTACTCCTATTTTCGTCAGGTTTGGGTTTACACTCAACATTTGTGGTAGAGATCAGCTGACACATTCTCTCATAGTGACAGCTAAAGAGGCTAACGCTAGCTAGCCAGCGGCTAAAACCAGTAGCTAGACACACCCAGTGTACTGGTTCCCACTGACTGTCTGGTGGTAGAATGGTTTGTTCTGAGGTTGAGACACATTAAGCATGCGAGGAAGCCATGGTCAGACTGAAACACAGCGTGTACTAGGGAGCTTCTGGGCCAGCTAGCTAGGCTAACGCTAGCTTAACCAGCGGTGCTAATGCTACCTACCGCTGCACACTGCGCTCCAGACGGCGGGCCGGGTCACCACCGACAGGCCTCACTGCTGCAAACACAGCCGCCACGACATGTAGTTACAGTGAAACGTCAATAGAGCCATGGTGCACCGACAGGCAGAAAACACAGCGTGAACGGCTCGCTTTAGGTCGTCGTTGTCCCGCAGCAAACGTCGCACATTTGCACTAAAACTCCTGCTGGTTGCAGGTGATACGGTGGTGCGTTCAAGAGCGTCTCAGCAAGAAGCAAATGTGTTGGGGGTTTTTAAACGCACTTCAAACATGACCTCGTGTGTTTCCCAACAAAATAATCAATAATAAAATAATACAGTACCAGTCAAACGTTTGGACACAACTTCTCATTCAACTACTTTGAAGAATCTAAAATATGAAACATATTCTGATTTGTTGAGCATTTGTTTGTTTACCACATAATTCCATATGTGTTCCTTCATAGTTTGGATGTCTTCAATATTAATCTACAATGTAGAAAAAAATAAAAATAAAGAAAAACCATTGAATGAGAAGGTGTGTCCAAACTTTTGACTGGTACTGTAAATACAGACAGAATAATTATAGTTATAGTATTGCACAGTGTATTTGTATTGCACATATTTTTTTAGTGTTTTGTTTTGTGGTCTACTGGGATGGCAGACTTTAATGCATCACTAGTTATAATCCAGGGATATAAATATTGTTAATTTTACATAATGAGGACTCGTATTGCTCATCACAAACACAGTGTTGTTCTCTGCGGTATAATATAATTCAATAACGTGACTGTATCGAACGTTCTGAGAATTGAGAAAAGTCCACGCTGTCCGTGAACGCACCGCGGCTGCTTTTTTCTCCCAGAATGCACCTGTCCACCGAACTGTCTCAGAAAAGCCATTTTGTTGTGCTAGCTAGCTAACGTGATGTGGGCAAAGAAAGCCACCAGTAATACGGGTCTGGTGTATCAACGCTGACTATGTCGCTTATGCGTGTTTGTTTGAAGTCTCCAAATACAACAATTGAGCTCGTTTAAACCTGTGAGTAGTCCAGAGCGGCAGCTGTGTTAGCCCGGGCGAGCTAAAGCTAACGAGCTGCTAGCTGAAGTGTGCTGCTGGAGAGAGACCTGTTTACTGAGCGGACCGTGGTCGTGTTTACGGGTTCATTATCCAAACACAAGGCAGGGTTTGATCATACGTGTGTGTTAGAGACACTGAGGCTGCCTGTGCTGTCCACCAGAGACGACCACCGGCTCAACGAAGAGGCTGTGAGGCTGCTGACAGTCAGTAAACAGCCTCCCCTCAACAGTCATTGAGCCACACACTGAACCATACGGCGTTAAGCAGCGGCGCTAAGCTGATCATGGCAGAGGACACCCGACAGGACAAGAGAGCCGGCTTCTCCGCTATCACGGAGCACAGCACCAACGGGATGTCCAGAGCCTCCGCCGTGGCCTCCAGCAAGAGCGGCGCCTCAAAGAAACTAGTCATCAAAAACTTCAAAGGTAACGTGGCTGCCTCCACCCAGCAGCACCAGTGACACGGTCACTGCCACTCAAGCTCTCAGTGTGGTGACCCGACTGACCCAATTGGCACATGTCAGCCTTGAAAAGGGGTCTGTGTTGTAATCACACGTGTTGTTGCTTCTCAGTGGTGTTGTTTTTGCTTGATGCCCTGATTTTATGGGAAAGTGATGATTTAAAAGTCTTTCACAACTGGTTCTGGTTGTCCCAGTTGAACATAATGGGTGCAGTAGCCCCCATTCAGGTCTTGGATTAATACAGATAATGCTATTATTTATATATGTTTATATATATATGTTTATATATATATGTTATATTTATATATATGTTTATATATATATATATATATATATATATTATATATATATATATATATATATATATTTTATATATATATATATGTTTATATATATATATATATATATGTTTATATTATATATGTTTATATATATATATATGTTTATATATATATATGTTTATATGTATATATATATATGTTTATATATATATATATGTTTATATATATATATATATATATATGTTTATATTATATATATATATGTTATATATATATATGTTTATATATATTTTATATATGTTTATATATATACATTTATTATATATATATGTTATATATATGTTTATATATATATGTTTGTTTATATATATATATATGTGTGTTTATATATATATGTTTGTTTATATATATATATATATTTATATATATATATATGTTTATTATATATATATATATATGTTTATATATATATATGTTTATATATTATATATGTTTATATATTTATATATATATATGTTTATGTATATGACATAAGACAGTGTATGTGTGAAGGACACAAAAAATGTAAAAAAGAGGGTTTATAATTTTCTTTTAATAGTTGATGCCACGGCAGAGCTAGAATCCTTGTTTAACATAAAGTAACTTTTTTATATATTGATATGCATAACATACTAATAATGTTTCATTGACTTCAAAGACTATTTCTTTTTAAATGAAAGAAATAGGAAATTGTCAACTTTCTCTACATATGAGCAACCTTCTTCAGAACTTATTTACTATTAAGAAGCCAGAATTCAAACAATTCAGTGAAAAGCCTCAAAAAAAAAACCTCAAACTTTCTCACCTGTGGGTCTGAAGTGTTGCTGTTGTCGGTTATCCCAATATGGTTAATGAAACTAATATTACGTTTTATCTATTTGCATTTTTTAACCAAGATATATTCAATACTGCCTATTGCAGACGTTGACACATTTTTGTCACTGTTTACGTTTGACAGAGGCCTTTTGAAAAATGGCACTGGAACATAAACTATCAAAACTGTTGGTTTCCAAACCTTGAACTTGTAATGTTAGTGTTGGACATCTCAAACTTTGTTCTATCCAATTGCTAATATTGTCTTATTTGCATTATTGAGGTCCAGTTAGCCTGTTGGGCAGTTCCCAATGTGTATAAATGAACATTGTTGCTTTGCTTCTCTGTAACAGACAGGCCAAAATTAGCCGAGAACTATACTGAGGACACGTGGCTGAAGCTACGAGATGCAGTGGGTGCCATCCAGAACAGCACCTCTATCAAGTACAATCTGGAAGAGCTCTATCAGGTTTGATTCTTTTTGTATTCTTCTCCCATACAATTTAGACCTAAAGTTGCCTATGCTCGGCTAAACAGAATCTCTACTTTCACTTTTGTTACTGTTATACATGAATGTGCATATTCATTTTCAAATCAACATTTCCAGATAAATAAGGTGGATTTTCAAACTTAACTAAAATGATTAATTATTAAGCAGTGGCAACATTTAAAAAAATAAATGTTGTTATAATGTTACAGTGCTCATAATTTGTAGAACAGCTGTCTGATTCTTGTAAATCAAGTGTTCACTCTGTTTGTCTTGTGCTCTTGTCTCTCTCTCTTATAGGCGGTAGAAAACCTCTGTTCATATAAAGTCTCTCCGACGCTGTACAAGCAGCTACGGCAGGTCTGTGAAGATCACGTGCAGGCCCAGATCCAACAGTTTAGAGAATATCCTTTTTTGTGCACAAACACTTCAGGCCGGTTATGTGTCAAACCTGTGAAAACATTTACTGATGTTTGAACAAATTAATAAAATGCATATTGAGGTGTTCTTACAATTTGAATCTTGGTTAATCGTGAAAGAGAGACTCTCTTCACACTAGTTATATTTCCTTAAAACAAAATGAATTTTGCCTTTTCTCAGCCTCAGTCCAAGAAACCCATGAATCATAGAAGACAGGGGGTCCAGCTTGAAAACAATGCTGCATAAAAGCAATGCGCATTTTTTTTTTTTTATTAGTGATTTACAGTGATTCCAAAGTCTTTTTTGGAGTTTTCTTGTCAGCTTTAAACTCAAATTAGGAAGTCTGAGCTCTCCTGTCACACCTCAGGTGTTGTTGCAGTGTTTTTCTCAAGAGGTCAATATACAACATGTCTGACATTCATCATGTAAGCAATCCAATCATAGAACTTTTAATGTATGTCCTCCATTTGCTTTATAGCTGTTTTTCCTGCTTTGTTCTATGCAGGCTGGACCTGCTTCCTGGACTTAAAATATAGATTTAGTCTTTTTTTTCCTCTAATAAGACCCTTGGCATGCTCAGTACAGAGAAGACTCAAACCATTAGTGTCACCCAGCTTGGAACATCCAACATGTTTGAACCAAGTAGGGAGATCAAGGGGTTTATTCATGCTGCCTAGAGATAAGATGCTGTATAGTATGGTCATTCAAAATGTTGGTTCAGTGACATTGATGATTGTAAGATTCTACCTTAACATGGAGCTCACAGAGTCTTTAGACAACCTTTCCTTCCTGAAGCGAATGAATCGCTGCTGGCAGGACCACTGCAGGCAAACTGTAAGTGTGATGTTTGACATTTATGTATATGAAATGTTTGACTAATAGCAAAGTGTACTTACTGTTTTTTCTTTTTCTCTGTATAGATAATGATCCGAAGTATCTTTCTCTTCCTGGACCGTACTTATGTGCTTCAGAACTCCCTACTCCCCTCCATCTGGTAAGGTTACAGTTTATGTCATGTGTTGTGTTTGTTAAGGTATACTTACAGCAGGACGCTGATTATATGTATACGTTGCAGGGACACTGGGCTGGAACTGTTTCGAACCCACATTGTGAGTGACAGTGCAGTTCAGAAGCGCACAGTAGATGGCATTTTGGAGCAGATAGAACTGGAGCGAAATGGAGAGACGGTAGACCGGAGTCTGATCAGGAGCCTGCTGGGCATGCTGTCGGACCTACAGGTACCTGATCACCTGTTTATCACTGTACTAAGCTTACCAGTAGAAAATAGACTGAGCATGTGTCATTGTTTTTAACTTCTGTCTAACTTGTGTTAAGGTTTACAAAGATTCCTTTGAGGAGAGATTTCTGATTGAGACCAATCGCCTGTATGCAGCAGAGGGACAGAGACTGATGCAGGAGAGAGATGTAAGTGACACTATTAATGCATCCATGAATTCTTCATCTGTAACCTGTTATACACTTAATGCCAAGGTCGCGCTTCTCATTAGTAAATTCTCTGAATATGTGTGTTTGTATGTGTCCAGGTGCCTGAGTACCTGCACCATGTGGCTCGTCGGTTGGAGGAGGAGAATGATCGTATCATGAGCTACCTCGACCAGAGCACTCAGTAATTATTATAATTTTTTTAATGTTATTTTATGTTAGCAAGACAAAAAAAAAAATGATGTTGCGTATAGAAAATATATATGAATCCATAAGTAACACGTTCAATTGGAAATAACACTTCATGTGCAAACCAACCGTTAAAAAAGAAAACAAGTAAACATAAATAACCATTAATTATCATTTCTTTCCAAACATTAAGGCAAGGTGTAACTATTATTCATCACCATTAGGGGCCTCTTTTAACTTTTAGGTTTCACTCAAAACAAACACAGTACACTGGTGTATTTGTTTTATAAACAATTATGCATCAAGGTGTCACCTGACGGCTTACATTTCAATCACTAATGGACGAGCTTCACTTAATGTCCAATACACTCTGTTTCTTATCATTATTTGAAATACTTTCACGTTAAGATGCCTTAACATCTTCTTAGTAACTCTTAAAATTGTTTTTTTTTTTACTCCTCACATTATTGAAAACTTTGTAGCGTTCAATTACGATTTAAACATATTGATCTAATAGTGTAAAAGTAATATTCAAGGGTAAACATGCAAGATCATACCATCAGAGTTTCAAATGAATGACTCTGGAGCTTTAGCTGTAACCAAAGTTCCCATTAGCTTTTAACAAATAGTTGATGAACAGCAAGAAAATTTGCTGTGCAGAAAGTTGAGTAGGTAAGATTAAAGGCATGTTCTTCAATCAAAGGACTGATATGTATGCATGTATTCCATTGTTTTGATACATTTTCTCATTTCTTTCTCTCATTAATTTGCAGGAAACCACTTATTAGCTGTGTTGAGAAACAACTTTTAGGAGAACACATGACTGCAATGCTACAGAAAGGTACATCTGTGTGAAATACTTTGAATTAATAAGTCTTCTACATTAGTATGCATGTTTGTGTGTGGCAATATGTGAGGTCAATTTTTTTGTTGAACTGGGCCAGAAGATTATTGATTCCACTCTACTGTATTATTAGCAGGCTGTAGTTTTTGGTGTCGTTCATTTTGTGTCCCACCTTGTCAATAACTGTACGCACTGTTTTGTTTGCTGTTTTATATCTAAATCAAGCCCATTGAGTCATGTCAGTTGATTTTTTATTTTTTTATTATGCACATGTAATAATATTGACATTTATTGGTGCCAGGTCTGAGCATCCTGCTGGATGCGAATCGTGTGACTGAGCTGGCCCTCCTCTACCAGCTCTTCAGCAAGGTGAAGGGAGGACTCCCCACACTGCTGCAGTTCTGGAGAGATTACATAAAGGTATAAACTAAGCTCAACCAACATATACCTAGATATACAACACAAAGCATTACCATCAAGAAATGTGTCCAACATGGTTGAACCTTTCTCTGTTCGCAGACCTTCGGAGGAGAGATTGTATGTACTCCAGAGAAAGACAAGGACATGGTGCAAGACCTGCTGGACTTTAAGGACAAGATGGACAACGTGGCACAGAGCTGCTTTACACGGAGTGAGGGATTCATCAACGCCATGAAGGAGGCCTTTGAGACCTTCATCAACAAGAGGGCCAACAAACCTGCTGAACTTATTGGTGGGTCAGGCAAACAAATGACATGCCACGGCTGTTGAGACTCTGATACATGACATTTTATTGTTTCTTTCGTTAGTTCCAGCATGTAATAACAGCTCTCTTCGTTATTGCTTCCCATCTAGCTAAATATGTGGATTCTAAGTTGAGAGCAGGGAACAAAGAGGCTACAGAGGAGGAGCTGGAGAGAATCCTGGATAAGATCATGATAATCTTCCGTTTCATACATGGTCAGTTCACGTGCGTGTGCGTGTGTGTGTGTGTGTGTGGTGAATGTGGCGTTTGTTTGCTTTTTCAATTAAATAGTCTTACTAACCACTGTGAACCTTTTTCCACTCGAATGAGATGGCTGATGTCTGTTGTCTCTCTCCAGGAAAAGATGTGTTTGAAGCTTTTTATAAGAAGGACTTGGCCAAGCGTCTGCTGGTCGGCAAGAGTGCGTCTGTTGACGCTGAAAAGTCGATGCTCTCCAAGCTCAAACATGGTGAGTCCAACGTCTTCTACCTTGAACTATCAAATTGACTTCTTGCGTTGATAAGAACCCTCATCTGGCTCATGGATTTTGGAAAATGGCTGCATTTATGTACACCTTTACCTTTACCCAAAGCATCTACCCAGCATTTCCAGATGAACAGATGACTCACCGAAGTAGTAAAAGTTAAATAAAATCTGAGATATAATATTTTGTCGGTTTGACTTCCTCCAGAATGCGGAGCAGCGTTTACCAGTAAGCTAGAGGGGATGTTCAAGGACATGGAACTGTCCAAAGACATCATGATCCAGTTCAAACAGGTACGTTCGGTCTCTCTGCACATTTACACACTCGTGTAGCTATAAAGTATGAATACCATGTTTTTAGTATGTGTATGCATTCCACTGTGCTAATTAATGCGTAATTGTAAAAGTTATAATATTTCTGCTCAGCATATGCAAAACCAGAGCGAGCCAAGCAACATAGAACTTACCGTCAACATCCTCACTATGGGCTACTGGCCTTCATACACACCGATGGAGGTCCACCTGCCCCCAGAGGTAAGCATTGCCCTTTTTGTGCACACTATGCTTTGTGCTGCACATTGAGTCATGGAAGCAGTTTTTGTGGGTTAAGTAGAATTTTGAGCATCATTCTATTTGTTCAAACAATATTAATCTATTCATTTATTTGTTATGTTTGCTGATTTAGAGACTGTGGGCAGCAATATGGTGGAGTTATTGAGGAAAACATAGTCAAAACAGAAGTTCAAATAGGTTGACTGTGTTGTACTGAATGTGTCATCCTACTGATGGCCTCTAAAGTTGTCAAGGTCATCAACTTGTCCTTAACAGACTGTGTTAAGGACAATCTGGGTACATGTTTCATCTCTTTTTGTTTTGGTAGATGGTAAAACTCCAGGAGGTGTTCAAGCTGTTTTACCTGGGGAAGCACAGTGGGAGGAAGCTGCAGTGGCAGCCCACACTGGGCCACGCTGTACTAAAGGCGGAGTTTAAAGAGGTAAGGGCATGGTGCATCCTAACGGGGCATTGAGAAAAGATACAAATCGGCATAGAAAACGTCTGAAGTTCACTAACAATGGCTACTTTATCCTGCAGGGTAAGAAGGAGCTGCAGGTCTCGCTGTTCCAGACGCTGGTGCTGCTGATGTTTAATGAGGGAGAAGAATTCAGCATGGAGGAGATTCGCACTGCCACTGGCATAGGTTATACACGCCTTTGAACACGTAGTACAAGTATTTTATTGTTAAAGAGGTGTGTATCACAATCCCTCTCTCTCTCTCTCTCTCGTCCTGCACAGAGGAGGAAGAGCTCAGGCGCACACTGCAGTCCCTGGCCTGTGGAAAAGCACGTGTCCTCAACAAGAACCCTCGAGGGAAAGACGTGGAAGATGGAGACCGCTTCAATTTCAACAATGATTTTAAACACAAACTGTTCCGCATAAAAATCAACCAGATCCAGATGAAGGAAACGGTAATAATACTGGCCCATTTCTTTCTTTCCTTGCACACTTTTTACTTCCTATGCAAAAGGTTGGCTCTTATCCAATTTTAAACTCATTTGCCTTTACAGGTAGAGGAGCAGGTTAGCACCACAGAGCGAGTGTTTCAAGACAGGCAGTATCAGATCGATGCCGCTGTGGTGCGCATCATGAAGATGAGGAAGACCCTCAGTCACAACCTTCTGGTATCAGAGCTCTACAACCAGCTCAAGTTCCCCGTAAAGGTGACGTATATTAAGCATCTTATTCCCACCATTTTTAGATTGTTCTTCCAACACATACGCACAAACAAACAAACAGAGCTCATCAGCATCTGACTTGCTTTCCTCTCTACAGCCGGGTGATCTGAAGAAGCGGATCGAGTCGCTCATAGACAGAGACTACATGGAACGGGACAAGGAGACTCCAAACCAGTACCACTATGTTGCCTGAAGGGATTACCACTGTTACTGCCATGCTTTCCTCACAGCAAGCGTACAGCTGGCCCTCCCAAAACAGCATTAAAGCCCTTCAGCCACCTGACTCTCCTCTGGTGCCCGTCTTTCCCTCCATCCACAATCCTGGACGCAACGTCCAGATCCCTCAGAGCTCCAGAGAGACGAGAGAGACTCGGCTGTACTGTTCCCACTCTGCGTTATCTTTAGTGGGTGACCCGGGTTGTTGATGGACTTACAAATCTGCTAATGCAAAACTCAACTGAAAATAACTAGCACTTTCCTCTGTTTTGTTTTTTTCCTCCCTGGGATTTGGAATTTTTTTTTTTCACCACGTCGTTCTAAAATCACTTATTTTCTACCATAGTTGGTTTGTCTTGAGTTTTAAGAAATTTGTTTTTGTTTTTTTTGTTCAAGGCGTTCACTTTGTGGATGGTTTCATAAACTGCTGAGTGTAAACCTGATTGGTTGGTTGCTTGATTTGGAAGAGAAACAGCTTTTGAAGAAGAGACTTGATAAGGATAAAGTGCGCCAGACGTGTTTGGGTCGGAGGGGAGGGTTCAGTGCTTGTAACACAGAAGCTAATCTACAGGCCGGCAAGCCACTTGGGTATTTCTTTGGGTATCTTATATGTTTTGACCAAAATGTCCAAATGTCCAATGTCATGTGCTGACGGTTTTTTGTAGATCAGATTGTATTCTATGTAAGAGTGAGAAAAGTGAACCTGAATAAATGGATATTTAATGATTCATTGAATGATTTGTAGATAAGTTAATAATAGTAGAATAAGGGCAGTTTGGGCCTTGTTACCCAAGATACAAGGATGTTTGTCTTATATGCAGCTGCAACTGTATGTGGCGTGCAGTTTAAATGTCAAAACATGGCCAATACTTGTATCAGAAAGTCTCCTAATAATCCCAACACCATGTGTCCTTCATCACTTGGCCCCGAATGATACAATAAGGAGGTTGTCTGATCTCTTTCCAGGCACCTGATTTTGAGGCGCTCATGCTATTTTTACTTTGATAGAATTGAGCCATTCAGGATTTTAATACCCCAAATTACTGGAAGATGGAACCGAAGGGGTACTAATTAATACTTCCACTATTACAGCGGGGAATGTACAGCTTTTCTGTGAATACAAAACAGAGCTTAAACAAATGAATCAGCAAGAGGTAGTTTAAGTCTCATTATAAGACAAGAAAAGCACATTTCTACTGTGAAAGAGCGTGCTGGAGCTATGCAGGGAGAATGTAGCAGGGCCCTGGTAGGTCTTGGGCAGCAGCATTAAAGCAGCCTCTGCGTTCCTCATTGGGTTTTGCACACCCTCGTGAATTGATGATGGTGTCAGCTGACTACCCACAACACATGCACTTTGCAGACTGCGCAGCTCATGGTGTGTGCGTGGACTCTCACATGATTAAAATCCCGTATAGCAAGCTCTTACCCCGCTTATAACAAAATCATGTTGTGTTCAAGTGCGCATTTCTATATCCACCCCTTTTAGTAGCCAACAAAAGAATAGGCAAATGTGTATGCGTTTGGTTTGGTGTTTTTCCTGCGAGTTCCCCGAAGGAGAATTGTAATATTATTCCTGGAAGTGAACTCTATTCCTCATTAGTTGTCTTTTAACACCCACCCGACATTGTGCACAGTTATGTAAGTCTGCAAAAAAAAGTCATATTTATCAGCAGACATCTTACACTACTCCACTGTAACATGTCGGTGTTTTTTTTGGTTAATGGAGCAGAGGACAGTTTATTAGTATTAACTGTTTATTAGTATTAACTGGGAAAGCGCTCGTGAGAGAAAAGGGTGGGGGTTGGTCTCACGTGACTGTGTGACTCTGAGCTCCACCAGTTCACATGACGGGGTTTGTTCAGTCGCTGTGGCTGGGACCGACTTCTGACCTGCGTTTATTGAGCATGCATTAGGAGTATATATACGAAACAACTGTATTTAAACAGCAGTGAAGAAGAAGAAGAAGCAGAAGAAGAAGAAGAAGAAGAAGAAGAAGCAGCAGCAGTGACGCCACAGTTTTACGGTCCGTCAAGTCAAGTGCAGCTCGCCGCGTAGACCCACCTGCGCCCGCAGCGGGAGACAGCCCCACTACCTCGGGCTTTTTATTTGCTCCACTACTGGGGGCGAAAAAACAAGGAGGAAAAAAAAACCTGCCCTGAAAGGATGACACTCTCTCGCGCTTTCGCCGCGCTCGTCATCGCCTGGTTTGCAGACTTAGGTGAGTGTGCGAGCGTCGAACCTAACGACGTCACGAACCCCGACCGCTGGTCCGTCGTAGGTGTCGGTGCTGTGGTTGCCAGGTAACCCGACCTAGCTCAGACGTTCCCTCGTTCAACTGAAACAAGGTGGAAAAAAAAAAAAAATAACTGTCGGTCAGTTACATGTTGTATGAATGTAACGCAGGCACGGCTGTGACGTTACTTGAGTAATAAGCGTTACATTCATAATGCACTTCCGGGTGTAGGCCAGTAACCAGTGGAGACACAGCTCTCCAAGTTTGACCCCAAAACGGTCAAAGTTTAACGTGAACCTGTCATAAAGAGGACTAAACAAAGGCCGTCTGTCCTCAGGAGACGTGTCCAAAACGGACCTGGACCACAGGAGACGTGGTGCAGGTCTTTATTCTAGTGTAGCTGTTAATACCCAGGATGTGTAAATGGTGGAGCAGCAGATTGGCCTCATTGTTGTATCATTTGAGAGCCCCACGTGACCACTATGATGGCTTTGTGTTGCACACAGCCCAGTGGAGGCCTACTGGTGTCAGGTCATGCCCAGTTTGATCAGCCTGAACACACACACACACACACACACACACACACACACACACACACACACACACACACACACACACACACACACACACAGAGACCCCTGGCTGCTGACAAAAGGAAAACAGGCCAATGCAGTTGTGTAGTAGGTTTTTTTATTCATCATTTAATTCTCTTACTGATAAATCATTGGATGGATCCCTCTAGTTAACTCTGTGTTCAGTTTTGTTTCCCACAGACCCCGGCTGACCTTAGAGCTCAAAGCCTGCCTGCACAAGCATTTCCTCACAACACAAGCGGCATAGTCAGGACTACTTTTTGTTTTGCTATCCTCTCCAAGCCGACCGTCTAACGCTGCTATCTGTGGCTCAATACGTTGTACACAAAGACGCTTCTACCTCATGATCAGATTGCGGTGTTGGGTAAACCGTCTGCTGCCTGTTTACAGGGTGAACAGAAAGTGTCACCGGGGGGTCAAGTTTCAGCAAAGGCAGCAGAGGAGGGGACTGTGTGATTGACGGAGAGTGACACAGGAGTGAAGCACACTGCTGTTTCCATTTAGGATCAATACATTATATTAATGGAGAAAGTTGAAGGTGAAGGACAGTAAGAAGATTATGAAAGAGGGAAGAGCTCAGTCAGCCAGCTGAGTAATATGTGAGTTATGAAATAAGTACCAATAGCACGGCCAGTGAGCCAAATGCTAAATAAATCTGTGTCTAGTAATGTAACCAACTACTATTTGGGGCATCTTTTCAATTCCAGGAAATCATTCTTTAAAGTTAAATATTCATAGTGGCAAGTGGATTTGGCAAATGGAAACCTGCTAGCGTTGGTGGCCTGTGGGTAGGATTATTATTGATTTACCCTGATGAGTAGTTTATATTTTCATTGGTCCCACAAAGTTGATGTTTTTTTTTAATCACTAAAATCTGATTGAAAAGAACAAAGAAATAAAAAAAAAAACAATTTAGTAAAATACAGTACAATAAATAAGAATCTGTGCTGTTGGAAAGTTAATCAAAAGTGGCCATACAACAGCCACCTCCTTTGTAAACTTTCTGGGAAGTGTGAAGCAAGAAGGTGAAAAATGGGTGAGAATGTTTTTATCAAGGGTTTTTAGCTTTTGGATTTATAAGTACATGAAAAGTCACCCTAGCTTTCAGACAATATGTTTGAGGATTACAGCCACTACACACACACACACACACACACACACACACACACACACACACACACACACACACACACACACACACACACACATAGACACAGAACAGTGAGTTGGCAGTTTCCAAGGGATGAAGGTATTAATACCATGCCAACAGTATGACCCCTCTTGACTCTATCACCAGGAGAGTTTTCGGTTACACTTGTTACAAGTAGCTCTATTAAGCTCTACAATTCTTTCTGGGAAAGAGTCAGGGTGTGTGTGTGTGTGTGTGTGTGTGTGTGTGTGTGTGTGTGTGTGTGTGTGTGTGTGTGTGTGTGTGTGTGTGTGTGTGTGTGTGTGTGTGTGTGTGTGTGTGTGTGTGTGTGGTCTTGGCCTCTCACTCAGCTGTCTGCTGACTTCTGGTGGTGACTTGTGGGAACTGCTTAATGTTTATTTGTAGGGAATGGCATCGTATGTCGTCACTGCTGTCAAACACAAACCAGGAGACCCAGATAATGATTACGTTTAAATGTACAAGTGTGTATAGTGATATCAATACAATAAAGTCAGTTTAACTGATTATCAGGTCACACTGCTAAGCAGCAGCTAAATATTTATTGTTAATAACTGTGGGATGTTTTTAGTATTATGAGATATGACACACAAATTAACACAAAGTGTGATTACTACTATTTCCCCAAAATATTAGATAAAGACACCTGAAAATAAGTCTTTTTGCAGTTTATTTGTGTTTTGAGCGACTTTGTTTTTCAAGATGTTTCTCTTTTATGGAAATGATTTTCCATATTATTTCACTGTTGTGCCTCTGTGCTCATGATGTTCTCCTCTACAGGTTGCATTCAGGCGGTTACTCTTGAGGTGAACGAGGGGAACTCCACCTGCATTAAGACGGAGCTCTCTGCAACGTTCTCCATCACATACAACACCTCCAGCAGCACAGTATGTAAAGTGACAGCAATATTTACGTATCTGAAAGTAGCTATATGGATTATCTCTCTGTGAACACCGGTCTTATCACTTGTCTTTCCTCAGAGAACAGTGCAGGTCTCTCTGCCCAACTCCACCACGGTCGATGCACGCAGCAGCTCGTGCGGCACGGCCGGCAGCACATCATGGCTGGTGGCGGTGTTTGGATCTGGCCACGCGATGGGGCTGAGCTTTTCAACCAACGGCAGCCTGTACAGTGTTGCTAACCTGACGCTGCAGTACAACCTCAGCGACACCTCTATCTTCCCGGAGGCTAACCGCTCCGGTGAGAGCTTAAAAACCCCTAACAAACTGTCCAGTGCAATACAGGTTCAGCTTGTTGTCAAGTCTGGTTAAAAGGATGTGGTGCTTGTATTAAAAAAAATACACTTAATATATTTAACGTAAAGAAAATAAAAAATGTTGCATTAAAGAAACAGAACGCAGGTATGTCAGCACCCGCTAACCTTAAGCCTGATAGGAGCACAAAAACATGTGTACGTTATTGAATTGTCCGTATGATTCAGTAGGTAAAGTGTTGCGTAATCACAAAGATGTGAAGACCCCAGTGCAGACAGAGAGCAGCAAAAAATGTAAAAGTCCTGTTATAAACAAAAAGATAATGAAGGGAATGAAGATCAGGAGAGTAAAGTCAATGAAGGGAAGAGCTGCCGTGGCATGAATGATGGAACAGAAAAAGAGTTCAACAGGCAAAAAAAACAAAACACAACAGCAAGAAGTACCACAGGAGAGCTGACAACAATGGAGCAAGGTCTGGAAGGAGAGCCGGGGTGTATATATACTGCAGTGCTGATGAGATGGTTGGTAACCGGTGCGTTGATTGCAGATTGCAGGCAGGAGTGTGAGCAAGGTGAAGCTGGATGCCAGGGAGGTGAAGACGGGGGAGTACGCCAGCTGACAGGGAGACAACACAAACACAGGGAGAGAGACAGTCTGAGCATTAGGGAGGGGGAAACACAGGGAAAGCTCTAGTCATTGCATAGGGTCGTATCTCAGGAGGTCATTGTTTCCCAGAAATAAAGAAATAGTTGCTAAAACACATTTCAAACTTGCTAGCAAATATACCATCAACACATACAGACGCATCAGTCATTTATTGTGTGTTTTTATTCGTCCTAGATGTGGTCACTGTGGTGTCGCCGTCAGTTGGGATCTGGGCGACCATCAACACCACCTACCGCTGCGCGAGCCCCTCCACTTTTAGAGTTGATGAAGCAGCCGTCACTTTCTCAGATATGAGGCTGGAGGCGTACATGCCAGGAAATGAGCTGAGTCCAACAGGTACCGTTCTGATTCCGTGTCCGGGTTGTTTTTGACCTGCGTCTTTATTGTTGATGACACATTTCTCTACCGTTTCTCCCGTCACAGAAAGCATCTGTGCGGCAGATCAGGCCAGCACCACAGCTCCACCCACCACTGCTGGTACTACGACGACCGCAGCGCCAGCACCGACCCCGCCGGGAACACCTGAGCGGGGCACCTACACTGTGAACAACAGCAACGGCACCGAATGTCTCCTGGCCCAAATGGGACTGCAGCTCAACGTGTCCTATTTCTCTCTATCTCAGAATAAGGTAAAAGATCATTATCAATAAATACGGTCAGTCTGTTCTGCACAACAAAGTTCAGATAAACCAGACTTTGTCTACTTTGCCAGACCATCCAAGAGTTAGTCAACCTGACTCCCAATCTGACGCGTTCATCCGGATCATGTGAAGCCAGCCGTGCTTCCTTGGTTCTGACACAGGAGGGAGGCACCACGCTCAACTTCACCTTCACTCTGGTGAGATCATCCTTTGTCTTTTGTGAATTTAGTTAGTGTGTGTGGGTGTAAGTATTTATTCAAACCCATCTCTTCCTGTCCCGTCCACAGAATTCCACAAGCAACAAGTACCACCTGAGTGAGATAACTCTGTTTGCTAACTGGTCAGATGCAACTGGTATGTAATTTGTCATTAGCAACATTCTTTTTGACTTTTCCCTGATTGGATTAATTCAACTGTTGCTGATCCGTCTGTCTCCACAGCTCCCTTCTCATTCACTAACACTAGTCTGGACTACCTGCAGAGTACGCTGGGCCGCTCCTACATGTGCAACGCAGAGCAAACTCTGGTTGTCGTGCCAACCTTCTCTCTCAACACATTCAAACTGCAGGTCCAACCCTTTGAAGTCACCACCAACCAGTTTGCTACAGGTACAAATGCTTTCTTTTATCAGCCCTGCTGTTATGCAGTTTTTATCCCGAGTTGTATTTATCATCGTCCTCTGGCCTTCATGTTGATGATGTCGTTTGTTAGGAGTCGCTAGCACTCTGCGGCACGGGAACGCTGCTGTGATGAGACATTAATTACCATTTCACAGAAGCTGGGGTCGACTTCTTTCACCTTGGTTGAAGAAATATTGACTGAAAGGAATAGTTTTTAAATAAGTTGGATGAAAAGATTGATACCACTCTGATATTTGTTAAAATAAGAAAAAATAGGTAAATCATGTAACCCCTTTATAATCAAAACTTGCAGTGTGCAAGAGTGCAGTTTAATAGATTAAACACACTGTCCTGATAAGGGAGCTGACCTAAAGGTGACCTAAAGGCATATCTGTTAACTTGGGAGGAAGATTCTGCAGTACAATGTGAACTTCTATCTTTTGTTCCCGTCTCCAGCCGAGGAGTGTCAGATGGACCAAGACCAGATGCTCATCCCCATCATTGTTGGAGCAGCTCTTGCCGGCCTGGTGCTGATCGTCCTCATAGCATATCTAATAGGCAGGAAGAGGAGCCATGCTGGATACCAGACCATCTGAATGGAGCCTTCATTTCCCTTAAACCTGACAGACTGAACAGGGGGAGAGACCCAGCGAGCGAGTAGTAGACTGTGGAGACGAGCAGCATGAGTGAATGGAAGCAGTTGTTACTCTGTGGCGAGTGCATGTTTTTGCATATCCTATGTGATCTCTGGATAATTTTTATTTTCCTTTCACTTTCTCTGTGAGATGATGATGATGAAAAGAAGCCAAAGACCTGCTATCTTTAGATGGTATGCATCTTGATGAAGCCCAAGAGGACAGTCTTTACACCCTCAGTTTGAATCTTCTGTATGAAGTTATCCCCCAGCTGTTGACTCTTCTCGGTTCTTGGAGGTTGAATTTGCTTAAACTGCTGTTTTTAGCCATGTAATTATTTATTTTGAAAATATCTGTCAATATGCAATCAAAGGGGCAGAAGGAGAGTCAAATGAACCTTTTTGGACAAGGATCTTTTTCTAAGTTCCTATGGTTTGTGTGCGCAAGTAATAACATCTAAAGTTTGGTGGAGTTTTAATCTTATGACCACTAGCTAAAGATTATTCTACTCTTAGAAAAGGGAAAGCCCTTGAGTGTCTTTTCTTATCCTATTCCTCCACAGTAGAGACTGACCCATGGCAGTTTCATTCAGCTTATTTAACACAGTCGGGTAATTGTGATTATAAAAAGGTGGTGAGCTGCTTTAACTCATGTGTAGTTTCCAGCTGTACACAGAGTGCGACTGCATTACTAGAATGTATTTAACATAACATAAATTAACAGGTGCATGGATTATTTTTCCATTCTTGCTTTCTCCAACTCTCTCTTTAAAGAAATGTTAATATGAATTGTAGTGATTTGATCTTTTATTTTTATAGAAAATGGTTTGAACTCGTCTTCTATTATGCATCTTACTGAAAGTTAATTCAAATCTTAAAAGTCCAGCACTGACTTTTTCTTTTCCTTTGGGGTGGTATTTCATGCTACATTACCTTTATGATTAAACTTGTTTTGTGTGAAATAAACATGTCTGTTTACTCTGAGCCGTTTAACTAGTAGTACAATACACAGAATACTTAAAGAAGGGATCAACACCAAGGTTATTGTTGTGCAACAAAATCTGATATCAGTACTAAGACTGTTTAAAGGGCCACAAAACCCAAACACTGTCCAAACTGGACACAGCTTTGTTAGGAAAAAGAGAGGAGCCCTTTCAATTATACTTCATTCATTACATCATAGTGCACTTGAGTTAATGATTGAGGATTGGAACTACAGCATTTGCTAGAAACCTAAAACACAATCAATAAGTACATGAATCTGATTTTGAAACGTTTGGAAAAATACATTATAATCATTATAATTCACATTTCGTTTCTACAGCAAGTAGTACCAGCATGCAGTTATGCCTTCATTTACCATTCAATGTGAAATACAGCAGACCTCTTGACTGTGTTTACAGCGTACAACACGTTATTTAGCTTTCCTGACCGTGTGCTCCCAAGCTTTTTCGCTACAGTGTCTCTGACTTTCTGGAGTAAAGTGCAAAATATAACGAAAGGGGGAGAAACTACATGTTAATTTAAATTTCCCCGCTGCGGGACTAATAAAGGATTATCTTATTTTATTGCTACGAATAATCTCATTTCAGCCTATAATTACACTTGGGCTGTGTGATTGTCTGAAAATATGTTTAAGACAAAAAGCTCAGCAGTATGTAGTAGTCACAGTGACATTTAGACGGTAAAAAAAGAGAAAAGGTGCAAACGAGCTGTCGGGTGCTCATCCCAGTGGAATGTGTATTGAGAACAGGTTGTCGAGTTTGGTTCAGGATTCTTCTGCAACTAAGCGAGATCGACATGTTGCCCGCAGCTTAGTCAAGGTTGTCAAGGAGAGACTTCCCGGTTCAATGAAGATTTTCTAGGAAGGGCAAGAAACACCAGGATCAGAGGATTAAAGACAGTTAGTAATAAGGGACATCTGTTTCATACTGATTGGTCCGTTTAGTTAATGACACTCTTCATTGCTAGCTCTTCATCTTTTACCTGCATGAAAGCATGGCATTCCTCAACAAATGGTCCACTGGTGATCTGCTTGAAGGTTTGGCAGACGTCCGGCAGTGACTGGGCCTGCTGAATGAGAGCCTGGTTGTGGTGGATCAGGGTCAGAGCTACACGGAACAGGATTTTAGAGCCCTCGTAGAACAAGCAATCCCATATCCGCAGAACTGTCTGCAGAGAAACAACAACAGAGAAGAAAGTCTCACCAGTGAACACATGCACAGTGATGCACAATATGAAGTTTAACCTGCAGTTTGTAAACGCTTGCAAAATAAATTTGCATGCGCGGTTGTTTAAGCAGCACAGACGGGACCTCTCGACACACACCTACGTGGATCTAATTTGTGGGCGTGGACGTTGACAACGATTTGCCCTCGTACAATAGAAACGGTCCAAAACATCAACAACCAGTTGTTCCGGTTAAATGAAGAGTCACATCCAAGCACCACCAGCTAGTGTAAGTATACTACTGAAAATGCCCAAATATCCTTTTGGTCATCATGGAGTAGTGAGAGACCTGCTGTATTTCCAGGGCACCAAAAAACAATGCCTTTCTACATTGTGAAGATAGAAGGAACAAGTAAGGAGAAACAATGTGTAATTATCAATTTACAACTGAAATCTGTTAGACGGTTAATTTGTTATTTTTCAAATATTTTTCTTCCCCCATGATGCACCTCCTTACCAGCAACCTTAAAACTACAAATTTGCGACTCGGGTGCTGTTCTCAAGTCGAGCAGAGGAAAACCGCGGACACTGCCGCCGCAACCCTGAACCATTCGTGGAATCGGACATTAGTTTAGAATCGTGTCCTCGTTGCCGCAGTAACAACTCCTTCTGGCTGGCCGCACTCTCTGTCTCAGGGGGAGCGATCTCATGGAAATAAGCATGAACATCTGCAAGTGTTACGCCCTCCTAGTGAAGCTCTGTGTATTTGGACAACAAACAATCATCCCCGCCCATCCCCAGGCCAACAGAGGGAGTTAGCAACAACAAGGACTGTTTATGTGCTAGGTTTATCCATTCCACATGGGAAGAAAAGGAAGAACAAAAAGCTTATTTCTCACATTTGTTTTTGAATCCATTCAAAACAGCGCTTGAAAAGTGTTTTTGAACAATGTGCTTTGACAGAGTTTTGATCATTTAAGTCATTAGAAGCACATTTTAACAACAAAACGTCAAAGTTTACAATAACTTTGCTATAACATAAATGCATTGTATAAAGTCTTTAATTTCACTTACCAGAATTTGTCTCAGACTTGCCACATACTCTGTTATCAAGCTCTCCTAAACTTTTGTAAAAAGCAACTTTGACTAAAGATAAAAAAGTATAACAAATACAGTGCAGTCACAACGGCAGGACTTCCCTGCTGTCCGCACTATGAAACACACACAGATGCACTCACTTCTACTGGTAGGACGTCTATGAAGAGACAGATGAACCATCGGGAGACCACCAAGGTCCACATGACATTGTGATCCATCATGGTCTGCCATACTCCGGGGATCTTAACTTTCACCAGTTCCCCCAACACCTCCTGGTCCGTCTTCAGCCCCAGCATGGCTGGAGTGTAGTAGTCTGTATCCGCGCACACACATAATTGCGAGTTAGACATCGCTGTTAATGTACCGATATAAGCAAAACCATTTTTTGTAATAAAAAAAAAAACAGCATGAATGGAAAAAAGTTTAAATAAATATAAATTGTAACATTTCCTCATTTGAGTTAGTGCACAACATAAATCAGAACATACTGTAGGTCTTAAGCCACAGACAGATAAAGCAGGCCTATAGTATTATGATCAGAACACCTCGTCACACACTCACCTGGTAAAATTCTACCAAGTAATGCATCCATCAGCCAGAAGGACTTCTCTTCATCTTTTGTGATGATGAGTAGATACCCAGCTATGAAGTTCATCCCCTGAAGACAAAGGAGACTCACACATGTTTCTAACAATCCTGTCAGAGCAGTTTTTATTGGAGACAGTGGAGCTCTTTAATAAAGCATCCCAGATAGAGAGCAGTGAGTGTGTTCACTGGACATGAAACACAGGGACAAAACACTCAAACTGAAACATGCTGCGTATGGTTAAACATTGACGGGTTTCTAGTTATACTTCATAAGAGATGTAACCATCAACACAGCCCGGCTGCCCATTTGAATTGCAAACCAGACTGCGTATGCTCTGGCAAATGAAACCTTTCAAATGCAAATGATTAACGTAGGCTATGCTGACACAAACAGCCTCTCTTCAGACACATTTGCTTTGAATACTTGTGCAGTCACTAATACAAAAGACACGACGGGATGATAAGGATTTCACCCACTCAAATATATATTGTCCTATTCCCTTTGGCTAATGAATATTAGAGTACATATTTAAGTTTTTCTTCTATAAAATCACTCTGATAATGGACCTTCAGCACTTGAAATCTTTGTAACATGTGTAGGAAGATGTAAGATGTAAGAATGGTATCATGGACGTGTCTATTTCCGGCTGGACCTAGGCAGGAGTATTACCTGACAGTAGCCCACAGCTGGGTTGTGGTGGCCATAAGCCACCAGCACATTGTACAGAGCTTTCTGCTGACATGGGTTTGATGTCTTGCGGAACTGGACGTTGTCTGGAAATGTTCTGTTCAAGTCTGAAGGAAAAAGACCACACAGAAACTTGTATTGCATGCTGTGTGTTTATGGGTGCGTGACAGCAAGCTTGTTTAAAAGAAGAAGCGAGTCCAGATCAGTCTTGGTTTCATTAAATGTCTGAAAATAGCTAAATAATATAATATATATATATATATATATATATATATATATATATATGTTGTTTGCAGGTCAAGCTAGGAAAACTTCTTAATATATAGTGTGTTGTTTTGTTGGATATTTGACTATTTACCACACACACACAGCTAACTCAAATATATGAACTGTTTTACCAGTGCTATTTAAATACTAAATGGAGGGCCCACAGGTGGGGCAGAGATAAACGTACTTGCCACAGCATTAACTTTTGCGTCAAAACAATGCAACAACACCTAGAAACATACAAAGTCACATTTCTGGTCTAACTTTGTAATGTGACCCGGGTACTTGCGTGGTTAAGTATTGTATACCTAGCAATCTCAGAGGCAGAGGATAAAATGATTGTGGCTGTGATAACTTTCCAGAGTTTTTGGTCACCAAAACTGGTGCTACTCAGTGTGCCAGCTGTGGCTGGCAGTTGTTTGGGGTTTTTGCAGTGTGTCTGGCACTGTTGATTGTAGTCAGCAAATCAGTAACCGTTAAGCCGAATCAGCATACTGACCGCATCAGCAACACCACAGGATGTCAATGTCAGAGCAAAAAAAACCAACTTTATAGGCAATAATGAGACTTATTATCAAATTGTCATTGGAGTGACAGTTATTGGTCAGTTAGTTTTGTACCTTCATGGTGATTGTTCAGGGTTCTCTAACAGAAGAAGTGAGGTGATGTGCTGGTTCTTTGAGGTTGGCTTAGTGTGTGTCAGGGCTTGTAAGGAGATCTGAGCTAATATAGGCAAATTGAAAACGGTTCACGGCCTCACCTGTGCAGATGGTATCCACCAGTTTGGGGTCGTGCTGGGCACCGAGCAGGGACTGGAAGTGTCCTGGGTTCTTCTCTAGCTGGTCTTGAGCCCCGCTGGTTGCCATCCAGATCAGAGCCCGGTGCTCATTGGGGATCCCCTTGCGTATATAACGCTTTACTGAAGGAGAGGAGGAACATTCGAGTTTAGTTCAGCCTAATTGCGTGTGCATGAGAATACAGGCGTGTTCAGTTTTCACACTCACGTTTTACATTCTTCTGCACCTTGCTTTTGCCCTTCAGTAGCTTGGACCACTTGATGGATCGTCGGGTGAGCACAACTAGATACTCAGACATTAGCTCCTCATATGACTCATAATCAAAGTTCTTTGAGCGCTGAAAGCCATATGGATCCACGCTGAGCCAAAAAGAAGAGTTAGAAACTGTTAACATAAATGAAACAGATCAAAGGGTGAAAGATTTGTTTGTTTCAGTATTTCACAATAATCATCAGAATTAAGAAGCATTTAAATCATAGCATTGTCAATCTCCAAAAAATTGAACAAATTAATCTAATGAAAATCCAGGGGACCTTTGCAAGTGCCCTGGTGTATGTGTGCTGGTTGTACATGTGTACTATGATGTAATCTATTGTATTTGGAGCAACTAAGAGCTCTGAGAGAGCATTAATCAGTCTAGTATCATTTACCTGCTGGGGCCTCGTCATCCCCACTTACTTAGCACCTCATTCAGGAAAATGAGATTGGATAAAGCTATTACAGCACAAAAGAAAGATTCAATTGTATTAATGTAATCTGATAAAGCATGTGCATCTACATTACTTCCATATACAATCTGGTTGTAGAGGAATAAAGTTGTGGGTGTAGGTGGCTCAACCTAATGCCTTAAATAACACGATAATCCTCCTGCAGCTTAACCCGTTCACAAGAGCAAAGTCATCCCTGCAGAGAAGAAATGCAGCTACGGCCCAGCACTGTGGTAGGCATCTGTTTCAAACACGTTCAAGGACACTTGAACCGCATATTCTAGTGTTTATATACTAAACACAGTGCAGGCTCGAACTAGTACGGCTGAGTGAAACTGGGTGAAAATAAAAGGTATCATTAGGTAAAATGACATGTTCCTCATCTGAGAACAACTTGGTTGTCAAACAAAACGCTGTGTGAATGTGGCACCTGATGGCAGGTGTTGGTTTGGGATATCGGTCACTGTTTGTTTGAACTGGCAACAGCTCCCTTCTCCTGACGTTCAACATAAACTGCAGAGATGAATGTGTGGATTGCAAACATTAACAAAAAGCCAAAAATGCTATAGCCTACGTTTAGCCTACATGTAGACTGAGTGGATAAGACCAATAAACACACATAGTTGCCAGTTTACTAGGTACAACTCAATGAGAATAAGATAGTCTATTACAACAGGGCTGCAATAAAGTTTATTATGTATATCTTATACAAGATAGAAAATATAACGTTCAGTTTTGTGCAATTGTTTGAGAGGTGTTGATTGGACTTTATGGTAAATAAGGAGACTGTTGTTTCTAATATTTAGTCTACCCTTATCGATATATTATGGGTTGTACAAACTATTAGAAAACACAAATGCACCTCTCTAAAACACTTTCAAAAAAAGGTGAGTGCACAATAATCTTCTTGAAGATTGGATTCATAATGAGGCTGTTGGTTGTATCTGGTGTACTAAATAACAAAAAACTGTAGGTTAGTTATATTTGTACATTTTGAGATTTTTTGAGTTTTATTTGAACCATCATGTGATTTGACAAAAATGTTTCCAATTTCTAATGAGCAAAACAGAACTATAAAAATCACCAGCATGCCAGTGATGCACAACTTAATTTTTTCTGTCAATCAGATTAGTCAACTGAGTAAATGTATTGAGTTGTATAGAGACATGCTGAGGCTTGCAGTAACGTTATCCCCACACATTTCACATTTAAAAACATTTGTTGTTCCAATTTCCACAAATTGAGGGGTAAAATAATAATAATAATTGAAAAAATAATAATAATAATAATCTGCCTCTGGATTTACTCATCAGATCAGTTGTATTAGCCTCCCAAACGTCATGATATCTGGGTGCAAAGGTCCGTAAGGAGTCCGGTTAGATACCTGTTAACTCTGTCCTGAGCTCTGCCGTCCAGGGAGCCGGTCCGATCCGTCGCCTGGCTCTTCTTCTCCATTGCCCTTTACGCTCCAGTGATATCCTGACAAATCTGTGCTAGAGTCTCAGCATGTATCCACTGTGTTGTTTTTCTCCAAACAACAACAACAACACAAAGACAACAATTCAAAAGTGCACAACATTCATGAATGGTGAAGTCACGCGTCCACGCTCAGCGGTAACTTTTCTCCATGTTTGCGTGCAGAGACGCGGCCGCTTCCCGTGCATACAATGTAACTTTCTTGTTCTCGCTCGCTTCTTCACATATGTATCTATTCTCTGGGGTTCAAGCCGTGTGGAGAGAGCGGAGTTTTCCTTGAGTTTTGTCGCCATCCACATGCACCTGCTGCTCGCTCCTCCGACTGCAACGAACCGGCCCGGAGCACCTAACAACCCTCCACGGCGGACGGCTCCATGAACGCAACACGCCGTGGTCCACACACAAGTCTCTTCCACTCCTCTGGTCCGCACACACCGCCGGAGCTTACTCCGTGGAGGACCGGGGAGTCGTGACGTTTGGACCCAGGACTCGCGTCATTCAGACCTAATGCTGCTTTCGAGTGATTCCCGGAACATCCCACTTCAGAGCTCTCGTAGGAATGGCGAGATTTGTGACTTAAGGCGCATTCATGGGGCTTTGGTTAGAAAGATGGTGAAGTTCAGCATGTAGACCCACTAGAATCTGGAAACCACTTTTACAAGAAACTTTGATTTTTTTTGTTGTTGATAATACTCTTTATAATGTTCTGTAAAACGTTTATGTATCACTTTGTATTTTTCCCATATTAACTCAAAGCAACCCTTGAATTGCACAAGGCCACTGCTGTCCCCATTTGTATAAAAATGACAAAAAATATATATTTCAGAACATTTAGTAAAATCGTTTTTATGCCATTTAACACATCACAGACACGGCCAACAGCTTAAAGGTCACATCAGCAACTCCCTGATTTAAAAATGTCAAGGGTCACCCCATTCTTTCCAGACGGTGTTAGTAAGTCCGATAACACGTGAAGGCAGCAGACGTGCGTAGTAGCCGCGCCCTCCCCTCTGCAGCCACGTAGCACAGGTGAACGCAGCTCTCTGCTCACCTGAGACTGCTGGGCAACGTTGCTCCAGTCAAATATAAACAAGTCCGCCTCAAGGGTGATTCAGAGGTCACACAGTCCTTGCAAATCATTTGTAAGTTTACAGATAAGATTGAGTTTAGATACATTCATTAATTATTAAACAAACAAGGCCCAGGGTTTATGGCACTCTTCAGTTTATCTCTTTCTGTCCCAGCAGCACAGCTTCACATCCATGTGGAAACCTTTTGATGAATGTATTATATCTTATGATGAGATAATATTATCATTAAAAAAATAATAATCAATAAATGGCTTTAATGTCTTGCTCATATAAGAATGCTCTTATATTGAAAAAGGTGATGGGTATCAAAATGATGCAAACGTTACATCAAGTCGCCAGATTTCAATTTGATTATGTGCTAATGAGATCATCTGTAGCAGGGAACTGTGTCGTAGGGTCGTTATACACTTCCTGGCAGGACTGTCGCTAAATGACTCCGAAGGTTGTTCTGGTGGCTTTTTAGAGGCTTTCTTGTAGTAGTTTAGGAAAGGAAAAATCATGTGGGTATAGAGATGTGGTTGGTGTAACTTGTAGTCAAAAGAGATCAAGTAATGAACACATGCACTTTTTGGATTTGTTTCATTCCCATAAACACCACAAATATAATCACAGTGTGTTTGTATGACTGTGTTGTATGTTGTTCACTGTTACAGTCTTTGTTGAAAGTCATGCTTAACCAAACCTAAATCAAATTACTTGAAATGAGATTTAAGCATTTCAGCCCTACACACACAGAGACACTCAACTATTACACCATACTCTTCGTCACCACTGCTGTCCATCAGGATAAGCCTTAGGATGGACAGATGATGTATCATCTAGGCCTCAATCTTTTCATCCATAGACTCATGTTTCAGCGGTGGTGTAATCCCACTGGTGGGCGTGGTTAGATCTGTGGGCAAAAGATGAGCTTCCAACCACTGACAGACATGTTTGGCACTGCTGTGTGAAGCCATTCATCTGTTCTGGGAAATTGTCCAAGTGTCCTCTTTTGATTTAATTGAAGATCATGAAAATGACGTGATGTGTTTGGCCTGTCCCTCAGTGAGTAATCAATACACACTGCAGCCAGTTTGTATCAAAAAATGTTTACATGCATTTAAGGTCTATCCATGGTTGAAAAACTACTACGATAATCATATTCGTCTGTGACAAAAATGATTGAAATAAGCAGCATTATTGGATTCCGTTATAGATATGAGATGTTTATTTAAAATAATGAAATACCGTGCTGCTTCTTTTTAGTTATACATAAATAAAAGTGAGTTTTACATCTGATGTCATTTTAAATAATACAGTTTACAGTTTTACTTGAGCAGCATAAACCTGAAAATGTATTATTTGGCTTTGGAACGCCTCCCCGGGAGGAGCTGGGAAACACTTCTGTGGAGAAAGGCATCTGGACCCAGCCCGGCCCCGGATGATGGATGGATGGATTAACATAGATTTATATTGAATAACACCTTCAAAATGTAAAGCTGTTTACAGTCAAACTTAACATTTGATACCTAGTCTTCATCATATTATGCAGCGTGCCCTACTTGTTCATTCTCTACTTTATACAATTAGGAAAGATAATGACACTGATTTTCTGTCATCAAGCCTTTGGACTGAAGTGATCTTTTTCTTTTATCTTATCCTTTATACTTATACTTATATTGTAGAGTCCTTTTATAAATGTATATACAAATACACTGAATGGCGTTTAATACAAGCCTATTGAAATATTAAATAATCTTTGAATCAACAATGTTATGATAAACATGTCCACAGCAGTGCAGTTGGTTCTGCATGACCAATTTTTGGCCCACATATCTATAGTATGTACTAGCTTATGGATGAAAAACACCAGTTCACTTGTTGCTCTCACTGCATTTTTTGCAGCTGTAACTTTGTATAAACTGTGTATCGTTGCTGATGTATGAAGCCACATTGAGAGCAGTTGAAATCTTGATTTGAACTCCTTGTACAGTAAAAGGAAACAGTGGACACAGTAAGATAAGATTGTGCATCATTGTGTGTTCGTTAGTACCAACCTAGAAAGTAAAGGTGTCGGTAAATCGTATGACTTTGGGTTTATATGTTTGTTTGACTGAAGGATCCCCGTAGTTGATTGTTTTGTACTTTGGTCTCTGTTTTGGATTGCCTCTCTCAGGTTGAATCTCTGGAGATGTAACAGCAGACGTCTCTCTGTCTTCAAAAGCAGCCTCACTGGCGGTGTCCTCAGAAAGTCTGAAACCTTGCGGCACACTTGTATATTTTAAGTCCATTGTATTAACTTCCTCTCCTTCCTCCAGGACCTCCCTGTCTTGTTCAGGTGGTTGACCCTCTGTAGGTTTCGTTTTTGTTGTTATGAGGGTTTGTCCCTTCATGTTATTTGGACGGCAACTATTAATTCCCATTGGAACCAATCCAGTGTTGGCGGCAGTCATAGAAGTATCACAGTGTGGTGGTGGCATTGCAACCGAAGGATTTTTAGTTTCATGGTTGGATGCTGATTGAGCGGAGAAATCATCGACATCTTGTTCAAATCTACGAACACATGGGATGACGTACTTGGGCAACCTTTTCTGAATGGTCACAGATTTGGTTGGATCTTCCACTGCTCCGTTTCCCATGAGGCTGTGGCCTTTATATGTAGAAAGTTCTTCAATTTTAGGCTCTAAAGGGCGTCTTCCTTCAGTTGCTGCAGTGGAAGGTTCATCTGTGCTCGTGTTTTGTGGGGCTCTATGAGGAACTTCTGTCCCCAAGTTAGGTTTCCTTTCCAAATGTGAGTTTTCTGATGGCTCCATAGAATATAGTTTAGGAGAGGAGTCTACACATGTGGACCACACAGGACAGCCGGTCACGATGGTCGCCACATGCCACTTCACTTGGGCTTCTACCTGTGTAAAAAGCCTGTAAGGCTCTGGGAGCGACTGCTCGGTGACGCACGTTAAACACAGCAGCTCTAGATGTGCATATTTTAACTTGTTGGTGATACTAGTGTCTTCTCCTCTAGTCCGAATTTCCCCACATTCCTCTGACCTCCATCCCTTAACATCGTTATCATAAGCTTGATCTTTAATACGGTTTAATGAGCAGTGAGCTTCAGAGTTTTGATCGGAGTGCTCGCTCCCTGTTTGTCTCATTCGCTCTGCTTTCAAGTTATTTTTTTCGTTGACTTTTGTTGAAACGTCCGCTGCCTGCTGTTGTTTTTGTTCCCGCCCGTTTGTAGTTTGATTTCCTTTCAACTGCCGTCCAACAGACTTGCTTTTCATTTGCTTGCGTTGGTTTCGTTTGGTAACAGTTTGATCCAGCGCTTTTAGGAGCTTACTTTCATGACAAGGTACCCTCTGTCTTGTACTACTTGTCACCTTGACTCCTGCAGAGGGCTTTTCATGTGAACATTTGAAGTCACGTCTCGTACAAACAGTGGCCATGGACTCAAACCTCTCCATCAAGGACGATAGGAGGATCCCTCTTCCGACCATCATTGGTTTGATCGGCTGTTTCTTCAGCGTGTTCTCTCCCTTTTCTTTTTGCTCAGCCACGGCGAACTTGGCAACAATATCTTTAACTCTGCCCCTGGTCTTCATTCCTGGATCTCTTCTAGTCTGCTCCTTCTTGTGTATGTCATGCTCACTGTCTTCGCAGTGGTTGACTTTTCCTGACACTCCTCTGCTGCAGGACAGGGTTCCTACCTCCCTCTGGTGGGTGATGGGAGGTTTGGGTGTGGTCCGTATGAATTTGGTTTGGAGGAGCTGGAATGTGGTGAGACGCCGTTGTATTAATCCTCCTGCTTTTTGCTCTCCTCCATACCTATCCTTTTGTAGATCCGCCAAATATTTATTAGGGATCTTGTAACCTGTCTCAGCAGACTTTCCCTTGGTCATTTTATGCTCTTCAGGAAGCTGAACAATAGTACAATTTGCCTGAAGATGCTCAACTCTCTGATCAGGCCAATCTGTGTTTCTTTCAACTACAATATCCGACCCAGGCTTCTCTGGGTTTCTGTTGATGGTGGTCCACTTGGGCAGATCCTGTGTAAGGTAACGCAGGAGACTCTCCAGAATCCCTCGGAGAACAGGACGGCAGTTGCGGTCTCTAACCAACTTCCTCAACATACTGGCATCAGGGCAGATACTGGTTTTCCGAGAATCTGGTCTATGGAGAATAGAGGACATGTGAAACTTAATCCCTGTAGCCATTTGCAAGTAAGCATATACCTGATTAGTTACGGATACTGACAGTAGAGTTGAAGGTTGATACCCAAACCTTAGCTAGGCCTTTTCATTTTCTTGTACTGTTTTGTGTATGTTTTTAGATAGAGTAGCCAAGGCAGGGTTTACCGTAATATATGGAATAATGGCACCACACCATTTTACCAGTTTGTAAATATGGGACCATATAAAACTAGTTGCAATAATCCCTAAGAGGACAACTTTTTATCTTTTACATATTAATCTTCAACCTTAGAGATATTTTACTCAATAAATGGTATTTCTACTTGAACTGGATGTACCAGAAGTCATCCCACCCCTGCAGCAAAGTAGAGGAAATAAAATGTTCAGACTTGAAGTGAAGTGCTCCAGCAGTGTGAACTTGTTACAGGTGATTAGTTCAGGCGGATTGCAGAGGAGGGTTGTGCAGCAAGAAGAAGAAATCAGGTATGAGAGAAGCTGTCCATCAAAATAAATGTTGTAGTTAAGATAAAGAGAGACAGGCACTTCATGCACGATAAATATATGAGTCCATTTTAATGTTCATATCATATTAATATTCCCCATGTCAATGTGCTTACACAATATAGTACAGTGCAAATAATAATTGATCACAGTATAGATACAATAATTACTACTTTACAGCTCAATAACATTATGCAAACAACTTAAAGTCATTCTTTTTTTTAAAACACCACATGTTGCATGCCAAGATGTATGTAGATTAAAACTATCTAAACTTACTGCGGGTAGAGACGTATCTTTAAATCAGTTAGGCTTTATTAAGTTTTCTAAATTAGAATAAGATACTACATGACACAACATGACCATTTCTTCTTGTTAATACAGGTTAGCTTTAGAAAAGGAAAAGGTCAGAGAAGAAAATTATCTTAATGTAAACTAGCCTCCTATTCTCAGTTAATATAAGTTATAAAACTCCAAGCCTTTTCTTTTCCCCCACAGTTCTGTCATTTAATATTGGGTTAAGACAGGTTGTTCCTCCCTGCCAGCATCAGAACATGGCATTTATGCAAGCGGATTGCAGATGTAGCTTCTGAGAGATGATCTCACAGGAACTAGGCTGAAGCTCAATACCCTAACTGGTCTCCCTTTTGATATTCCACTGCCTTAAACCTACGGTGATAGGTGCTTCAACTCTCCAAATCATGACAGGCATGTGTCTTTAAAAATGAGTTGAGGGCAAGAGAGGCCGAGAGAGGACAGGATGCAGCCTATGACTATTGAGAGACTGCCAAGGGACTAGAGGGTAGCTTGGGACAAAGGAAAGCAGGCTGACAGCCACGTGCAGTTCCTCTGATAGGCAGTAGAGTTCAGGCCAGTGAAGAGCAGGATTACTTGTCTGTGCACTTCTCTGCAGATGCTGCTTTGTAAAGCTTTTCTCCCAGCTCCTCCAGACGCTCTCTTTTGTCCAAATCCTGGTACAGTCCTTGGGGAACCTGACCCAGGCCGTGCATGAGGCCAAAGAGACACCCTGCAATCAGCCCTGTTGCCTCACTCTCACCTAAAAAAACAGCATTTTACAGAAGTCAAAGGGAGCAGGCTGCATGTTTGATTCTGTCTGTGTTTAATTATGTCGTGCAGGTTCTCACCTCCATGGAACATGGCTCGTTTACACAGTTCAGCCCAGTCACTCCCTGCCGCCAGAAGGGCATCGTAGGCTATCATGGGGGCGTCGTGACCTCTGCGTCCCGCAAGGCCCTCTGAGCTCCAGCGCTTATACATCTGTATGGACGAGCAAAGAGTGACAGCAGCACACTGCTCTTGTTAGGAGTTCGGTGAATGTAAGCTTTTCTTTGTCTGTTTGTATTTCTTTTTTGTGTGTGACAAGAGAGGCAGGATTTACTTTGTCCGTCTCCTCAGCATCATAGCGATCAGGGAACGAGGGTTTGTTCTGTCCTTCGTTGTCTATCTCTCTCTCTTCTAGGTAAAACTGCCACTTGGCCTCAAAGTAGAACCAGTTTTCCTGATACTCTGCATAGAAGTGCACAAACACACATTACTGGTTTCAGACTCAAAATGACACTTTTGAAAAAAGTAAAAAAGAAAAGAAAACATTGAATATAAGGCGTTTTTGGTTGGAATAAAAGAAAATCTGCGGATTGATTAAGTAAAACATTTGCTTGGTAAGATTTCTTGGAATAAGAGATAATAAATTATTGTGAACAAAGCTTGAAAAACTAATACTAAAAAAGTAGTAGTATATTTTCACATAAGATATTCAAGATGTATTGTCTTAAATCAAGTCTCTATATCTCACTGAAATGTTACTCGTTAGGTAATTGTGTCTTGTAGATATTGTGATGAGATATTTTGACTAGTTATTTGATAAATATACCCGGTAAGATTTCGCTGCTCATCAGGTTTTTGCAGTGCATCTGATGGTCTGACTCTCTCAGACAGATGTACATAGAAAACTCATAAAACTTTTATGAGAAACCTGTTGTTATGTTTATTTTTATTAAGAAGCTTCATTTGACCTCGATCAATCAGCCAAACCATAAAAATTATGCACCCAGTCACTAACACAGACAGAAACACAGTCTAACCTGGCATGTGTCGTATTGTCTTCCTGCAGTAATCCTCAGCTCGAGGGATGACCTTCATGAGCTCGCGGCCCCAAGTCACGAGAGGTTTCCCCTGGACCGCATAGGATGCAAACAGTGCTGTTGTCAGGGCGCCCAGGAATCCTGAAGCCAAGAGTGACACCACAAGTCACTACACCAATTGAGTCTATACTGACATGTCAAACTCAAGAAGTAAATAATTGTTATTGCAGCTAAAATGTTATGAGCAATGCTTTACAGATTATCTGCAGCACAATAATTAGCCTGTAGTTTGATAAGATTTGTGTGGATAGGTAAGAGACTGCCAACATTGTCACCTGTGGGGTGGTTGTGGGTCATTCTGCCGATCTCAATGCTGACCTCCACCAGGTTGTCTATTCTCTCAGGTTGCCAGTATCTCATACCCACACACATGGCCTTGGCAGCTGCCCCAAAGCCGGACCCTGGACATAGAAACACGTGCACACA
This sequence comes from Anoplopoma fimbria, assembly GCF_027596085.1. NCBI lineage: Eukaryota > Metazoa > Chordata > Actinopteri > Perciformes > Anoplopomatidae > Anoplopoma > Anoplopoma fimbria. The sequence goes on from NC_072450.1 coordinate 22,171,097, forward strand.
TCCAGACACACATTTTCATACACTGTCTTTCAGTTGGAAATAGAGAAAACACTATTTAAAATCTCCAATGACCTTTTTCATTAAAGGGTGTATGCCAGGCGAGCAGGAAGTTATTAGGTTTGAGGTGAACGCAGCCCTCCACTGTGGCAGGATCAGGAGCTCGGCCCTGGAGAGACACCATGGCTTCAACATAGAGACGCACCAGCTCCCGGTACAGATCCTCCAGACACCAGTAATCTGGAAAACACACACACACACACACACACACACACACACACACACACACACACACACACACACACACACACACACACACACACACACACACACACACACACACACACACACACACACACACACACACACACACACACACACACACACACAGTGACTGAGGGTCATTAGTGATTGGCATGCAAGGCCAGATGAGTGGTGCTACGCTGCGCTAAATTTAGCTTCAGCCTGCCACGCCACAGATTAGGACCAGCATGCCATTGGGGCGAGTGGAGTCACTTCCACACACCATGAGGTCAACTGTGATCCGAGAGCAGACCCCACAGCCATCCTGCTAGAATTTGTATATGTGTGCACCGATGTGTGTCTGTGTGTGTGTGTTTGTGTCTGTGTGTGGGAGAAAGAGCGTTTTTGTGAACAAAGAAGCATCACCAGATCATTATCATCAGATTCTGTCACACAGAGGCTGAGGAAGGATTGATTTCAAATCTGTCAATCAATGTGTGTAAAGAGGAAGTTGGTTTAATTGAAGTTCTTTGTTCTCTGCTTCAGATAAGAACGTGTTACTGTATTTCTGCTGTCAACATCTGCTTTAACGCACTGTTATTCAGTCACTGGTAAGAATAATGGCAACGCAAACACTGACATTAACAACATTCATTCCACTCCATGAGTTGTTTGTGAGTATGTGTGCAGGCATGCTGGATTGTATCTAAATAGGGCTTCCTAATCTCAATAGATGTCACCACCATGTCACAGTGCTGCTGTCATTGGCTTTGAACCGCATCCGCAGCCAAACATGATACCGGTAGATTATGGAGGGGTCTGACCTGCTATTGTTCACTAAAGGAGAGCTGAGGATCAGCTTTTCCAAAGTAGTCTATTCTGGACTTTTCTGCCCTGGCGGCTCCTGACCACACTGCAGGGGCTTGAGATGACATTTGAGTGATCTGCAGTTAGGCTTCTACTGACATTCTATCTTTGATGACCATGTGGCAACAATGGATTGTTGTCATTCAAAGACGCTCTGCCAGTTAGTGATTAGCAGCTTCCTTTGACTGTATAGAAGAAGCTATTCTGGTCCTCTTAAATGTAGACCGTACTGGTGTCTCTATATTTGATTGAACAGATAAATAATTAAAAAGCTTTTGATTTTGAGTGAAGTGAGACAGAAGAAAAGAAGCAAATGAATGTGTACTTTACTAAGATTTCTGCTCTCTTATTTTCCTCTTTGACAATCATCGTTCCTAAACGTACCTGTAACCATTGCTTCTGCCGTGGTGATGTGCATCAGCGTTGCATCACTGAGGGGCCAGTTATCAGGGTCCAGTTTCTGGGCACCGAGCCCCCCCAGAGAGGCCAGTTCCTCTTGGATCTTCTTGCCTGAGATGCAGCGTTCCCAACGGCCCTTTCGATAGCCCAAGGCATCACCAACGGCACCCAGAACCATGGCTGCCTTGAATTTCTCCATGATACCGGGCTCAGCTCCCGTTGGCTCAACAAGCTGAAAAGAGATCTTCTCCTGGGATTTGGATGGCTCCTGGCACAGACAGCTGATCTTCTTCACCACCTCAGCAGACTCAACATCACAGAACAATGCAAACAGAACAAACTCTCTTGCCCCAAAACATCCTGAAGATCTTCAAACAGCCTCAATTACTCATTTGAAGATTTCCGCTTGACGTAAACTACCTTGGACCTCTGTCTCCACTACGTAACAAGCTCTACCACCTTCCCACCCTCAGAGCTCTCGTCTAGTTTCTCATCAGTTGACACACACGCACACTCACTCTCAGTACCAAGGGCGGGTGGACACACACACGAAAGCATCGCGTTATCAGCCACAGCCTCTTTGTGTTGGGCAGTGGGTAGTTCAGCTGTGATCAGGTGTCTCCTAAAAAGGCAATCCCCATGGCTTCAAAGCCTCAAAGCTTGGTGGCTGGGTGTTGAGTGGTAATGGGAAGAGATGCTAATCTGCCACTGGGCTGGAGTGGAAGCCTGTCAGCTGGTGCTGGACCTCGTTGACATCCCAAGCAGCCCCATGGGACGAGGGTAAGAATGGAGCATCATCCCAACTCCTCGAGCCTGCCTCCTCCTACATTGAAGCTCTTCAGTCTTTACCTCGCTATTTTACTCTCCAGTTATGTACACAGCATCCAGGGGTTCCCTTTCCCTCTCAGTGTCTTTAATCTTCACCAAATGTCTTGATTTTAACCCTTTTGAGACCATCAGTTTTCACTGACACTTAATTTTTTTATTTATCCGTTGGTGAATGTTGCCCTGAACATGCCCAAAGTAACAGTAGACAAAGCATCACCAGGGGAGCCAATGATGATGATATGCAGCAGGAATGCAACCTGATAAGGGACAACTGTTACCAAGCTGACATTTTTTTTTTCACACACACACACACACACACACACACACACACACACACACACACACACACACACACACACACACACACACACACACACACACACACACACACACACACACACACACACACACACACACACACACACACAGTGGTCCTCAGCGAGAATATGAGGACACTTACTGCCATTTAGTTGACACATCACACACCACACACACATAAACACTTCTGCATAATATTTAGTGGTACCATAAAATATAAACATTTTAGATCTACAGAATACTGTTATCCAATACACATTTTCTAAATATAAACTAACAAATTGAGGCCCTGTCCACACTACTACATTTTAATTTTAAAACGCATATCCTGTGCTACATTTACACTGATGGTCCACACTAGGCCGGAATTTAAGGTCATGTGATATGCGAAATCATAGTAGTGTGGACATGGCCTAAATTGCTGACATTCTTGTCTTACATGAGTTTTCTTTGATGAAATAACAATCAGTCACAGTCACACTGAAGATCAAGATTTATATTTTAGCTGCAATTATGCATTTGACATGTGATTCATATTGATTTCAGAAAAATATTAATATCGGGACACTGATTTCAGCACGACACAATGCCACTGACCAGCATTAGATATCTTTGTTTCTGACAACGAAACACACATTTGCTGTCAGAACTCGATGGTGTACCTACAAAGGTACGTCTTTTACGAGGCTATTTAAAAACAACATGCTTTATTGACAAATTTTCTTGAAGAAAACAATGTACGTTATGCTTCTGTGACAAAACATAATATTCTGTAAGTACCTGTTTTCTTGCTGGGAAAAATAATACTGTTTTGATAAGAATGATCTGCATGACTTGAAACAGTTGACCACACATTTGACAAATAAAAACGTACCAAATGTACCACATTAGCAAAGTGAATACTGAGAGACGTCACGTTTTCTGAGAGGCGTCCCGTGACGTCTTGTTCAGGAGCAAGACGTCACGTTTACTTGCTCCTGAACCACAGACGATGTCAGATAATGAAATCAACAACTATCAACTGGGAAACTCTTCTCACACCATCGTGCTGTCTTGACCTTGAAAAGTTTGTGCACAACTTTGTACTTAGAGTCACATTGGATATTTCATTCCACCAACACATATCTAACTTGACTAGTTACAGAGATGAACAATATGACACGTTTACCAGCTGCTACTACAGTGACTGTTTGACAGTCACGATGAAGCTGGTGTCTTTGACTGAAATCATAACAATCCTGATTCGCCTCAACGTCTTCTTCATGCACCCCACCAGAGTTTATGACTAAACTCTGTTTACATAAATATGAAAACTTAAAAACACACATTTGACAACTTAAGGAAAACAAAAGGCAATTATTTCCCCTGTAGTTGAGTGAGAAATTTGATGCTGGGAAATAATCCATCCTTATTTCAACACATGGCAACGGTCTTATCATGGTGACAACAGTTGGCAAAACCAGTTGGCATACCTAGATGGCAAATACTGATGCAAGTGCAGGAAGCCACCTGCTGCTCACTGTGACCGGGAGAGGAAGACTGGTACCTGAGCTCTACCTTCTGTCACACTCTTTAGCCAAGATAGCGGGATGCATTTAGTGTTTATGATAACACTTCAAGAGCAACACTAAATCCTGTATGAAGGAGAAGCTTTGCACCCCTAGATGGCAGCACAGGCGTTGTTCTCAAAGTGACATATTTTTCTCTCAAGTAATTCTATGGTGCTAATCCATGCAAACCAACAGACTTACACCTCAAACAGTGTAAACAAACAGTTAAAATAATCATAGCTGTGATGTAGATGTTCATTTAAAAAGTCTAGTGTGTTCTGCCTGATAAAAGAAAACCTACAACAGAAAAAGTGTAAATCAGTGCAGTTTGTAGGGTTGGCAAATCACCTGGATAATAAAAAACAAACAGTCAGTCAGTTCTTCTTTGTGTACAGCAGTTCACACACTGCAAAAGTAAAGTCAACCAAGTATGTAATGCAGAAGAGTTTTAAAGGTGAGGATCCTAAAAGCTTCTTATGTACTAATCATGATTATAAATGCCATTACCTGTTTTCTCAGATATACATTTGTTGCTCTAAAGCTAAATCTATTCTTACTCCTATGGGTACAGTATTTTACCGCTGTAACAGATGTGATTCTGCTGGTGCTGAGCTAGAAAAGCATGCCGTTCTGTCCGGTTCTCAGTGTGAATACAACTGTGGAGCTGAACTTTGTTTCACTGTCGCTCAGTTAAGGTGAATCATTATTTCTTACACTGTAATTATAGTCAAACCAAATGAAAATATTTAGCATTGTGTTGTAAAAGAGGCAATATGTTTAACCCCAACCCTAAAACACACACACACACACACACACACACACACACACACACACACACACACACACACACACACACACACACACACACACACACACACACACACACACACACACACACACACACACACACACCACACTTCTTCTCTGCTCTCAGTGTGATTGTCAGAGAGCTACACATTCACAATCTCAGTGAAAGTAACGTAGAGTACTCCTCCCCTCGACGTCTGTGGCACTGCTTCACGCTAGCTGACAGAAACATGCAGATTTTAAAACACACTGTTCCATTCATAATTTCGAATTAAGAGGCCACATCCTACTGCATCTATAACTTAATCCTCTGCGTGTGCTGAAAGTTCACCGTCACTGTCCCTCCTCACTGTGCCGAGGGTGCAGGTTAGCGAGCCAAGTCCGCAGCAGCAGTTTTGAAGCCGCACCCATGGATGATTTGCCCATGAGCGACCTATCATTTCCATATTGCAATTTCATAAGTCTGTCCTTTCCCAAAAAAAAACAAAAGAAAAAAAAAATTCTCCCTCCTGTTGATTCCCCTCCTGCTTTCCCCTCTGAACTGGTGTCTCAGGTCAATACCAGGTCAAGGCATCTTATGCAGTTAAAAGATCAATCCTAATGACAAGCTGCAGACAGGCTGATTGAGAAGTACTCTCTTTTTGGCTCATTTGTATAAAAATCCTCATTCAAAAAAAGAAGAAAATTGGGAGGAACACAAACTCTGTTCGCTACATGACGCCCGGGGCGAACACTATGTCATGTGGCGCTTACTCGTCACAATCGGCCGAGCAAACTCCACAAAGTCATCTATGAGGACAGGCCATGCCCCTGAGGAGAGAGAGAAAAATAACACAGATTATTAGTTACATCTCCATGTGATCTACAAGAATGACTGTATGTATACACATTACTGCATCCCGCTTTAACAACCTCACCTTCCTCATCATAGTTTGACATGTCGTCTGCGATCATGTTGCCAAAGTCCAGGAGGAGATTCCACGTGTCCTTGGGAATGGAGCGCTTGTGATGCTCCTGAATGCATCACAGTAACAGGAAAAGAGAGGGAGTTAAAAGAGATTACAATATTAGAAATCCCTGTGCATTGAAAGACAATTCAGCAGTCTGAAAATAAATGACCACCTTTGTGAAACTTGGTTGTTGTTGACTATGTGTCTTGTTGATCGTATTCTCTGATTATTTTTGTAGGCTGTTGATTGTGGTGTTTTTGTATTTGACTGTTTCTGTCAAAGTGTAATACTTTTGCTTCTTCGTATGTAGTTTGAAAATGAAATTGACAGAATATGGCATTTGAAAATATTTGGAAATCAATTTATATATTTTTGTAATATCCCGCTAATGTACAAAAAATAAATAACAGGGTGAAAACAGGTGTAACATAGACTTCCTCTCTCACCAGAAGGAAGCGGTTCCAGAGATCCAAAAACTTGAAGCGATCTGTGAGAACTAGATTCCAGTAAGCCACAGCCATCTCGAGGTCTAGGACACAAAGTACAATACGATTTTCAACTTTTCTTTATTACACATGAAAATTACAATTTTATTTAGTCTTTTAGAATTAAATTATAAATTGGCAAAACCAAATGAGAAAAGCTATTCTATGTCTACATGCTCTTATGTTCTTAATGCTTACCTAAACCTTTCTGGCCGGGGTTCTTGGCAAAATTAAAGGTAAACTGGTAGAAGTCTTTGAACTTCCCTGTGTCTTTTAGGTCCTGCTCTAGTCTGGGAAGTATCGCCTTGAGTTTTTCAGGACTGTCACAACTGGAGGAGACATTGAGAGAAAACAAAAAAATCCTGTTATTATGAGTAGTGGTCAGCTGAGCACACAAAAAACAGTATTTAAACACCTGAGATTTCTCACCATGTTAGTTGTTGTAGGACTCACATTTAAAATAAATATTTTAGATTCAATATTTTCTTCTCATACAAAACAACACAGTTTAACAAACAATTCCTCGCTACTTAAAACCACAGCTAACTAAAAATATCCTTAATGTGTCGACAATGCGGTGGCATCAGAGATTGTGGATGTCAGTGTTATCCATGTTGCTCACCCCAGCTCAGCCATGCCATCCAGGAACTCTTTCCTGCTGAACTCGCACTGCGTGGCCGCTCTGAACTTCCATGCCACCACGAGTATGCTCATGCTAGCTGGGTCCAGTATCAGGTCATCACAGAACTGCTGGATCCCATCAATACCTATCTTGTTCTCATCCTGGGGGTCTGCAAAGACAGCTGAGGAGAGTGAGCAAAACAGGACGAGCAAACTGCGCCCCATATTAAACATGTGTTTTGGTACAACCTGCCTTTGTATCTGTTGTAGAGCTGCTCCAGCTTCTTGCGGTCCACGGTGGTTTTCATGGATTCTTTGTAATAGAGGTCTGGATTCTGGAAGTAGTTGTCTGTGGCCACCTCTAGTTTCCAGTCATTCTGCGTCAGGCAGTACACGGCTGTCCTCTCCCCGGCCTGTGTGAAGGACATGAACTGCCGAACCTTGTCCTTCTGCGATGACTTCAACTTGTGCTGTAAACAAGCAGGCACAAAGGATAAATGTGGGGCTGTAGTAACCTGTTAGGGCCTGTTAAGCCCCCCCCACACATACACAAACTCCCCCGACCCATTTTCACACTGGTATCAGAATACTACCTGTCAAAATTTGTTAGGAATATGCACCATGTCAGCACAATATCAAGCGAAATAATAACATAATTAAAAACTGAATTGCGACACAGGGGTGTGAAGTTATGTTAGAATGCAGAAGCACTCGTCATTTCAGTTATTACTGTGCATTAGTGGTGCATGTTACCAAACAAATAATCAAATTATCCCAAACTAACTGCTTTATGCACAACCTTGGTCCTTAAGGATCCCTGAGGGATTGGACCCCTGAGACAGGGGGGTTACCCATCCTCGGATTAAAGGGATGCAGAGACATGCATGAGGAGTTAGGGCTGCACATCAACATTTCCACAACACACAGCCTTAACTTTCTGAACATTTCATTAAGAGTGCAAGGACTTGAAATCTACTCAAACCTCCAGGCTGGAAACTAGTTCCTGCACTTCATCTGCATACAAACACATGTGTAGGTGGACACACTTCAATAAACACGTGCCATGACTATAAGATCTGCAGATTTCAAAAAGTAAGTCTCATACCAAGACACATACAATGCAACAGCCTTTACCCAAGTAGAACTATTGCCTGACGAGTAACGAGAAAAGAAAAAAAAAGTCAATTTACAAAATGCACCACTGCCACGGTCCGTGAGTTCACAGAAATACCACATCGTGTAAATGTTATGAAGACGGTCATCGGGAGGAATGCACGTCTCTGCAGAGCTGCAGACCCGACCCACCCGATGATCACACAGCAAACCGTGACAGGCCGGGCTGTTGTGACCCAGATTCGCCAGGAAGGGGGTCCTGATCCTGCAGGCTCTCTGTGCTGACCCCGGGCAGCACCACAGGCTCGTGACCATAAAGGGAGAGGTACGTACGGCAAGTGCCCGCTCTGAAAATACCAACTCCTGACCTTCCATTTCCCTCATATTCCCGACACACATCACCCTGGCAATGCGACACTTGGCTGAGGACACACGGATCCCCTCTGTCGGTGTGCCCCCTCCCCGCTAGTGACAGCCGCTGTCGGGGTTTTTGCACTTGTTTAACGGAGTTAAAGCATTGCTCAGGTTTCTCTATTTTGATCTTACCTACCATTTTATCACACGCTGTTTTGGCCCACTTGATATCCAATTACCGCCGGTGCGCATGCGCTACAAAAAGAACTGCGCTCCTGTAGGCGCAGTGGCTCATGGGGAGTGTAGTCCTGTAGCGCTGGGACTCCACAGGCCCTGGTATCTTGAACACATAAGCTTACTGACTGTCTGCATTGATAGACAACTGTTTTGGAACAATTCTTAGTTTATTCTCAAAGTGTTTTTCTACTGAAAAACATCTAAAAAGGAAAAAGTCACATAACTTGATATCAAATCTGTTGGCACCACATTAAACATGTTTTTGAGGTAAACTGCATTGTTGTTGTTGTTTTCAGAATGACTTGGCTTCTACATTTCTTTGTGACTTGTAATGTTTTATCTTTTAACAAACCCCAAAGAGCCGGTGTGGAAAGGTAAAGAAGACCTTGCTCTTTGATTGTTGTTGTGGATTCAGACCGGTGGTCCTGCCTAAACATGATTGTAACTGCAATTAATGAGTTGTGTCTTTTCTCTGTGGAAATGTAAAGAAACACCACAAAACCAAAACATCAGCTTAGAAATATAAGTTGTTTTTTTTTTTTACAATATTAAGACACAATCTTTTTCTTTTTGTACCAACAACGTCACCATTCAGTAATGGGAATAGGCTTTCTGTCTGTTCTCAATCTTCATTTATTTATTTTTTTTGGTCTCCTGTGACTTTTGTAACTTCAAATATGTAAAATGATATAATGTAACTCCACCATTAAGACCAGTCTAAGTAAATGTAACCAGGGACCAGCACGAATGCAGCAAGAAAACACAACACACACCCCCAACAAAAAAAAAAACTACAACTCCCATATCAAAGCGGATCAACATGTTTCGGAAGTAATCTTAAAATGCATCAAAGTTATCTTGACGCTGTTACATCACAAAACAATGTAACCATTTCAGCTGCGGGTCATCTCAGCGCTGTCTGCACGGAGAGCCGCCGCTGGTGCTGAGCGGGTCTCAGGTCGGTGTCATGGGGGTGGTGTTTGTGCTCAGCTGGCCGGAGCTGGTCTGACAGCTCCGAGGAATCTGAGGGTCTAACTCAGCTTTACAGCTCCAGCAGAGAAAAAAAACAGGTTGGACCCAACTTCGACAGGACATTTCCCCCCCGAGGGAAGGCGCACCTACCTGGGTGAAGCACAGCGAGCATTCCCCTCTGTGGGCTCGAATGGGTGGAGGTCGAAGTAAACACGAAGTTGCTCGCCAAGTAAGCCGGTGAACGCCTGCACCGACGCTTCAGCTATGTGGCAGGGGGGAGGAGGAGGAGGAGGAGGAGGGGTGGTGGTGTCGGTGGTGGTGGTGGTGGTGCACAACAGCATGATTGTTCCCCTTCTTCCGCAGCTTCTCCTTCAGCCGTGGAGTGGAGTAGAGAGCCAGGACGGTGCACATATTTCTCAGGTAGTTGCAACCGTGCTTTATTTATCTTTCACCATTGATGTATTCTGTGAAAACATTTGAGCCTTCAGTGTTTGAGACATCATTTCACCAATGTTGTTTCCTGAAAAACCAGTCAGGTCTGGGGTGGGGGGGTGTGGGGGTTCTGCTTTCTATGATGTAACTCTTGACTGCCGTGATTTCTTTTATTTTTTTATTGTAGTGTAGTGATGACGTCATTTCCCCCATTTACAGGTTTTTGATTTAGCTGTTTGTATTTATAGTTTTGAATATGTGCATGCATCTAGCAGTATAGAGCAACCTCCAGGTTTCTAGTTGCCAAAATTGACAACCAGTCAAAACGTCCTTGCATATCAGTAATGGAAGGTAAATGTACTGTACTTAATAACAGTTTGAAGTTACTTGTTTTTTTTTTTACCTGCGTGTTAATATTTCATGCCACTTACTCCACTATATGTCAGTGTTACTTTTTAAAGATAAGTTTTTACACAGAAATCAGTTTGTGAAATATGACGCATTGTTATAGATTGATCCAAATAACAGAATGTGAATTGTGCTGTTGATTTCTAGAAACAGTACCCGAGCGGCTGCAGTCCAGTCGTAGGAAGGAGGACATAGGAGGAGTTTGGAAAGTAATCATCAGTCAGCTTGACTCATGCTCACAAAGGTGCGGTCCAGCTTGAGCACAAGTTTAATTCATTCAGTAATTTCTGTGTAAACAGGCATGTGATTTTAGGGCACGGGAGGACATGGTGTGTACAGTGAAGCGGTTTCTTAAATTGGCTCAGTTTTAGACTTTAAATGCAATGTCACCATACGCAGAAAAGCAAGCATTACAGAAATGCTATACGTGCTAAGTCAAGTTAAGTGCACTTAGCACATAACACATAACTACAAGGTGCTATTACCTACTCCAGCAGCCAGCGGAGCAGGTCACAGGTGAGTCACCCAGCTGTTGTTTAAGCTGTTCAGTTGTGATCAAAAGATTAAACCATATCTTGAGATAACAGCAAGAAGCACAAAATAGCCCACATAAAAAGAGATTGTATCAAATTATCAGAAAAATACTGTCACCAGCTGTGCTTTAATGGGATGACTGTTCATTTCTGTAATTCTATCATTTTGTTATTGTCAACAAATCACATTAAAAGGTGTTAGTCCATATCGCAATACTTTCCCACGTCGCTTCCCTGTCAGTGGCTTTCAGCGCCAAGCCCATTTGCTCCTCCTGAAGACATGGACTATTAAAAACCGGAGCGCTGTTTTTAGCCAACATTTTTCTGTTAGTATTTGTAACCACCGTGCTCTTTATGTTTCCCTTTCCCAGATCTCTTTCTCTTCATCAATCTTCACAATCGGGTGAAGACAGAAGTGGTGGTTTGGATGCAGGTCGTGTTTTGGCTGCTGTGCCTTGGCACGGTGGGGGCACTTGTTGTGCTGCAGAAAGACCAGGTGGCCCAGCACGCCATCAAGCTTTATCGTAGCAAGGGGGCCAAACATGGCCACAGCTGGCTGACCAACAACTGCAAGCGGCTGGTGGGTTTCCTGCGTCAGAAGAGTGTGGTGGTCAGGAAGCTGGCAGCTGCTGCTGATGGCGTAAGACGAGACCAGGCCATTTCAGAACCGGAGAAACTTTTCCAGGTACCAGACTGACAATACATAACAGATTGAGCAGAGGGCCTCTAGTGATTTGTAGCGACTGTTTAGCTTTATTTAATACAACCCTGGTAGAGTACGTGTCTCTCTCTCTCTTCGTGTGTCGACACAATAGCTTAACAATAACACCTGTTCATATTTCATACTTGCAGTCCAAGTTTTACATGCACAGAAGAGGTGCCCTGATTATGTTAGAGCTGCAACTAATAATAATTTTCACTATTCATTAATCAGTCAGTCGTTTTTTTGGATCACTCAATTAATCTTGTGGTTTAAAAAATGTCAGAAATCAGTGAAAAAATACTTTTTGCAATTTCCCAGAGCCCCTTTGTCTAACCATCAGCTCAAAATGAAAGTATATTAAATTTCAATGACACACAAACAGAGAAAGCAACACATTCTTACCTTCAAGAAGCTGGAACAAGATGTTTTGGGTTTTTTTTTTGCGTGATTACAGACCATTCCACCCATTTTAACCCATTGTTTCTGGATCTAACTTGTCCATTTTCTCATGTCCAAACTCTGATGAACACACGTAAACTTCTCTTGTCTAGTGTTTCAAATGAAAACCATATACAGGCGCTTCAGGTAAAGAGGCAGTCCGATTTATTACAGTTTAATATCTGACCTGTGTCTCCCTGTCTGCATTCAGGTTCACACTCTGGAGGTTTTCCAGAAGGAGCTGAATGAGAGCGAGCACCTGGTGTTTCAGGCGGTGCACAGCCTGCAGAGGGCGTTGCAGGGAGACTACAGAGATGTGGTCAACATGAAGGAGAGCAGCAGACAGAGGCTGGAGGCCCTCAGGGAGGCAGCCATAAAGGTGAGGGCGCCGAGGTCAGCAGTGTTTCATGGAGAATAAGATTGTTGTTTCTGATACAAATGTCTAAAAATGTTTTCATGTTGAATGCAGAAACACATCTCCATGAAGGCAAATAATAAGAGAAGAGTGTTGATGCCACTAATTTGATAATTCAGTTTTTTAAAAATGTATTTGCCTTTTAATTTTTGAATATTTAATACACTAATTTGTTTGGTTAATTGATTGTCCAAAATAATGAAAAATGGCCATCATACGTTTTGGAAGCCCAAAGTGACGTTCTTGTTTTGTCCAAACTTAACAGCCTGAAACTAAAAGATATTGAATTTAAAACAATATAAAACATATAGAAGCAGCAGATCTTCACATTTGAGGAGCTGGATCCAGACAACATTTGCCGTTTCTTTGCTTGATTAAACTAACTAATTAACTGTTATAACTGATCGATTATCAAAAAAGTTGATTTATGATCTGTCGAGCAACTAACTTAATACTAGCTTCAATTCTAGATCATGTCGTTGTTGTTGAACAAATGAATGATTTCAATTAGATTGTAATTAAAAACTATCAACATATCATATTGTGATGTATGACAATAGCAGATAAATATTATGATATTGATTTCAGCTACATCGCCCACCCCTTTCCTGTGTATGCTGCCACATGCATCTCTGTTAACATGTGTGTAAAGCTACTTGCTAATACACGCCTGTCTATTGGCCTTTCAGGAGGAACAGGAGTATGTGGAGCTGGTGGCTGCTGAGAAGCATCAGCAGGAAGCTGTTAAGACCGCTTTAGCCCAGAATAAGACTCTGTCCATGCTGGATGAGATCCTGGAGGATGTCAGGAAGGCAGCAGACCGGCTGGAGGAGGAGATCGAGGAGCACGCCTTTGACAACAACAAAGAGGTCAATTTTATATTATTGATACCAACAAGCTTGGGATTGAAAATATATGTACTTGTTCGACAAAGCATCTAAATGTGCCTCCTTTCTGCACACTGTTTGTGTAGATGAAAGGAGTGAATGTAGAGGCAGTGTTGAGGGTGGAGGATGACGAGGAGAATGGAGGGAAGAAGAAGAACAAGTCCAAGCAGAAGGAAGGGGAGGACAACCTAGGACTGAGCATGCTCATCGACTCGCAGAACAACCAGTACGTCCTGACCAAACCTCGAGACTCCACGATGCCAAGAGCGGACCATCACTTCATCAAGGTCAGTTTATTCCTTACGCTCAGATGTGATCCTAGTTTACTCAGAAGAAGTGGAAGCTCTTATTGGTTTCAAATCCTCATTAATGGGGTAGAATATGGCTGATTCTAATAGTTAGTAGAGTTGAACCGTACTTGTATGTGCAGGACTTGGTGTCGGTGGTGATGCTGTCGCTGCCCTGTGGTTGGATTTGCTCTCTGGTCGGACTTCCTCCCATGTTTGGATATATCATCTGTGGAGTCCTGCTAGGTCCCTCTGGCCTCAACAGCATCAAGGTGTGTGTGTGTGTGTGTGTGTGTGTGTGTGTGTGTGTGTGTGCGTGTGCGTGTGTGTGTCTTTTGATTCCAGTGTCAGCAAGTCAGATGAGACTTTAAGAACTACATCAGTCTGTGCTAGTTGTTCATCTCAGTGTCTGTCTTGCAGTCTATTGTCCAGGTGGAGACTCTGGGGGAGTTTGGTGTGTTCTTCACTTTCTTTTTGGTGGGATTGGAGTTCTCACCTGAGCGACTTCGAAAGGTAAACAAGAGGGATTTAAGTTTAGGATTAAAATTGTACAATAACGGCCTTTTTCATCAAAGCTTTTTTTTTGCAAGCAGTGCAAGACTATAACACGTAGGCAACTCACAATAATGTCATGTTTTTTATGGACATGCAAATTGAAATTACATTAGTGACATAATGAGAGAGAATCTGAAAAATCTTTAAATGCATTTGCATTTTTAATGTCCTTTTTTTTTAACTACGTCTCTAAAATTCAATTCAGAAGCTACAGGGAATTTTGTAAAAGCCTTCGGTTACAGAAACTCTTTAACTTTAGACTTGAAAAAATTCAAGATAGATTGTAAGGCAGTTTATACTATACATGTCATGGTTGCACAGTGATTGTAATTTTCATCTAGGTGACACTAACCTTTAACCTAATTCCTGATACATTAATGACTAAATAACCACCAAATCAAAGTTAGACATTTGATGTTACTTTCCCTGGAAATTGGCAGAAATCTGTGCCGCTTGAAGTTGATGTTACCTGAAAATCAACTTTCTTATAAAAATCACTTTATGCCCCTGAATGTTTTTTTCTGTTATAATTTTAAGAGATTAGAATAAAGCTGCTTTTTGTTGGTTAAATACTTAAAGTGGGCTGATACACATACTGTGTGTGTGTGTGTGTGTGTGTGTGTGTGTGTGTGTGTGTGTGTGTGTGTGTGTGTGTGTGTGTGTGTGTGTGTGTGTGTGTGTGTGTGTGTGTGTGTGTGTGTGTGTGTGTGTGTGTGTGTAGGTTTGGAAGACATCAGTCCAGGGGACGTGCTACCTGAGTCTGCTGATGGTTGGGGCCGGTTTGGTGTGGGGACAAGTCCTGCATATTCGACCCACGCAGACCGTCTTCATTTCCACTTGCCTCTCGCTGTCCAGCACTCCGCTAGTGTCCCGCTTCCTGGCGGGGGGAAGCAGAGGTGAAAAGGAAGGTATGTAGGTAGACTTTTAGGTAGACATTTAGAGCAATTATTGATGACACAATGATCAATAATGTGAGTGTGTGTGTGTGTGTGAGACAGGTGAGCTGGACTACAGCAGCGTTCTCCTCGGGATGTTAGTGATGCAAGACGTTCAGCTCGGTCTCTTCATCGCTGTCATTCCGACGATGATCCAGGCACAGAGCGGAGACTTGGACAGGTCAGTTTGCCCTTTTTAGTTTTTTTTTGCACGTGTGCTCTCCTCAACCAAACAGACACAGCTTATTTATAACGTATAATGTTGTTCCCT
Source organism: Anoplopoma fimbria (assembly GCF_027596085.1). Taxonomy (NCBI): domain Eukaryota; kingdom Metazoa; phylum Chordata; class Actinopteri; order Perciformes; family Anoplopomatidae; genus Anoplopoma; species Anoplopoma fimbria. Next base: position 22,186,702 of record NC_072450.1, read on the forward strand.
TTGTGAATCGCAGCCTTCTGCTTGGAAGTCTCCGCGTGTTTTACCTCCTGGCCCAGGTCCTGGTCTCTCTGGCTGCTGTGCTGCTGCTGTGTTTGTTACTCAAATCATTCCTGATTGGCCCGTATTACAAGAAGCTGCATGCTGAGAGCAAAGGCAACAAAGAGATCCTCGTGCTGGGGATGGCAGCTTTAGTCTTTTTCATGCTGACGGTATGCACTTTGCTTCTAATCGTTTATTCTTAGTTTTCCTGCATTTCTCTACAAACGTCTGGTATTTTCTCTTCCAGTGCAGTTTTATTTTTAATCTACCCTGAAGCAGCTGTTAGTGTTGATGAAATCTCTCGCTGACTGATACTGTAGGTGACTGAGTTTTTGGATGTTTCTATGGAGCTGGGCTGTTTCCTGGCTGGAGCTCTGCTGTCAACACAGGGTCACATTGTTACCACAGAGGTCATGGGATGCATCGAGCCGATCAGAGATTTCCTCGCGATCATCTTCTTCGCCTCTATCGGTGAGATGCAACATGGCAATTTAAGACAAATCCCAGTTTTGTAATCATGTTAAATGTATTTACTGGTGAGAAGTCCGTGAATCATCTCGTATGTTTGTGTGATGCTTCAGGTCTCCACGTGTTCCCGACATTCGTGCTGTATGAACTCACCATCCTGCTGGTGCTGACATTCACCCTCGTCATTATGAAGGTAAAGCAACTTTTATCTCTTTTTGCTCCTCTCCTTCTGCAGTTCACCTTTTCCACACTTTCAATCCCCCCTCTCTCCACTTTACTCCTAATTTTTCTCCCAGTTTGTGATGGCCGTACTGGTGCTGTCGGCCATCTTGCCTCCAGGCTCTCGACACATACGGTGGATTGTCTCAGCGGGTCTGGCTCAGGTCAGCGAGTTCTCCTTCGTCTTGGGCAGCCGTGCGCGTCGTGCTGGCATCATCTCCAGAGAGGTCAGTGATGGCTGAAAATATATATGTTATTGTACTGTGCAGACAGAAGAGAGCTCAGGTTGTTGTAGGTGCCCCAGCACATTTTTTATATTCACTGCTGGGATTTGTTTTGGTCCATTTCATTTCTATATTTCAATTGTTTTATTATTGCTGAATTCTAATTTGCTGACTTCTGTGAAACATTTTGTAACCTGAGTTCTGAAAAGCTAATAATTAGATCTTCTCAGTCTCTAACTTTTATGTCTGTCTCTACTCAGGTGTACCTGCTGGTTCTCAGTGTCACCACCCTCAGTTTGCTGCTGGCACCGGTGCTGTGGAGAGTCACCACACACAAGTGGGTTCCCCGGGCTGAACGCAAAATAATCACATGACCAGATCGGCTTCAGCCCCAACAGGTTCCTCTGTAACTCCTACAAAGAGTAAAGTCTTAATTGGCCGTTTAGAAAGATTCATTGCTTACTCTCCACGTCAAGAGAATAAAACCTTGACAATCCAAGTACTGATACTCTCTACTGTTTAAGGTCTTATTTTATAACACATGCCAAAATAAATTCAGATAATGTCAAATAAAGTGCAACATAGCTGGAACTCTCTCTGTAACGGCTCCACATTATCTGTGAGTTAAAGGAATCATTGATAGGAAGCAAACCTGCTCCACAGTTCACTGGAGAAGCACACTTCCAGTTCTGATGGATTTAATGCACTTTCTCCTGCATTATGAAGAAAAACAGATACTTTCTCTCTCTACTGTCTGTATGAATGAAAGTCTATGTAGTTCCGGTTTTTTTTGTCTTTGTTTCTGCACTTTCAACCTAAAGTGGTTTTTATTCCTTGTAACAATCACAGCGACCAAATTTGGATGTCTAACTTCACATTTTGTCTTTTTTTTCATGTATGATACAAATCTTGGGATTTTTTTAATAGGGAAACTTTTTGTTTAATTTATATTGCCTACATTTTTCCTATATTTGACCATCTCACCTTAATATTTTGGTGTTAAACCAAATTTCGGTTATTGCAAATGTCAGATTCTAATCCCCACTATAGTGCTAGCTTTCTATCTGCTGTATTTAATAGACAGTACTTGTAGTTTATTGAAAACATTGTACTACTGTGAATTTAGCTGAGAGGACAGTCTTTAATGTTAAAATGTTTTATAAAGACTATACCTGTCTTCAATTATTCATTTTTGGGCTCTCCATTCTCGTCAAATAGAATAATATATATAAACTCTGGTATAATACACAATAGCAAAAAGTAAATAATGGAGATAATGTAATATTAGAGAGCAGAATAAGAGAAAATGCTCATCACAATGTATTTACTGACATTTAGAAGGAAAATCCTGCAATAGTAACCATTGAATGTCAAACTGTGCCTGCTCAGCAATGCTCTGCACTAAAAGTGAGCACCTCTGTGGCTTCACCTGCTGTAAATGTTCTTGTCTTATTTTCATAATGTGCATGTGGGAGCTGCATACATGTTATTTATGTTTCTTTTTCTTAACTTTCTATAGTTTACATACTTTTGTTGGTGGCCATGACCAACGCACCCAGCCAGATGTGTTCATCAAAATGTCCATGTTTTTTTTTAAATTGTTGAAATCATTCAGTTATTTATTAAAAATAAGATAACAATGAAGAATTGTCTTGGTTATAGTCTTTATTTACTCTGTTCTCAGAATGCAGTAATTTCTCTGGAGTACATAAAAATGAATTGTCTAATCGTAGTAAAACACATAAACAAAAGCAACTAACAACCTAATACTACTAAAGAAAACCAGCTCTTTTATCCCCTCTATCAATACTAGCAACTTTCAACTTATCACAATTCTCAGCAATTTCATAACTCTTGTGAACAACAGCTCTGTTTTATGTGTTTTCATTTACAAACATCCTAAATGGAATCCTGATTTTACTCTGAACTTTTATCTCTTGTTGTTCCTACATATGATAGTTGTGTAGTCCTTGGTATTTTCATTATCCATGTCTCCTCTCAGCTCTGATTTTATTGATTTAATTAACGCATTTTCATTTTGTCCAATTGGTTAGCGGGCCGACTTATATCGAGAGTCACTTTCTGGTTCGTGCATTGGGCATATTGCTGATTTCTCTCTAATTTCCAGACTTCCCTCTATCCGACCATGAAGCTTTACTCTTCCAAATCTCACTTTCACCTCCTCCTGCGTCCAATGCCTGCATATGTTTCCTCTCCTCTACTCAATATCAGCCACTTAGCCCTGCCATGGTTTTCTTGTTTTAGTCCCTTTATTTCTGCCCACCCTCCGTCGAGGATGTAGTTTCTGGTTTTAAAACTTTTTGTTTAATTTATATTGCCTACATTTTTCCTATATTTGACCATCTCACCTTAATATTTTGGTGTTAAACCAAATTTCGGTTATTGCAAATGTCAGATTCTAATCCCCACTATAGTGCTAGCTTTCTATCTGCTGTATTTAATAGACAGTACTTGTAGTTTATTGAAAACATTGTACTACTGTGAATTTAGCTGAGAGGACAGTCTTTAATGTTAAAATGTTTTATAAAGACTATACCTGTCTTCAATTATTCATTTTTGGGCTCTCCATTCTCGTGAAATAGAATAATATATATAAACTCTGGTATAATACACAATAGCAAAAAGTAAATAATGGAGATAATGTAATATTAGAGAGCAGAATAAGAGAAAATGCTCATCACAATGTATTTACTGACATTTAGAAGGAAAATCCTGCAATAGTAACCATTGAATGTCAAACTGTGCCTGCTCAGCAATGCTCTGCACTAAAAGTGAGCACCTCTGTGGCTTCACCTGCTGTAAATGTTCTTGTCTTATTTTCATAATGTGCATGTGGGAGCTGCATACATGTTATTTATGTTTCTTTTTCTTAACTTTCTATAGTTTACATACTTTTGTTGGTGGCCATGACCAACGCACCCAGCCAGATGTGTTCATCAAAATGTCCATGTTTTTTTTTAAATTGTTGAAATCATTCAGTTATTTATTAAAAATAAGATAACAATGAAGAATTGTCTTGGTTATAGTCTTTATTTACTCTGTTCTCAGAATGCAGTAATTTCTCTGGAGTACATAAAAATGAATTGTCTAATCGTAGTAAAACACATAAACAAAAGCAACTAACAACCTAATACTACTAAAGAAAACCAGCTCTTTTATCCCCTCTATCAATACTAGCAACTTTCAACTTATCACAATTCTCAGCAATTTCATAACTCTTGTGAACAACAGCTCTGTTTTATGTGTTTTCATTTACAAACATCCTAAATGGAATCCTGATTTTACTCTGAACTTTTATCTCTTGTTGTTCCTACATATGATAGTTGTGTAGTCCTTGGTATTTTCATTATCCATGTCTCCTCTCAGCTCTGATTTTATTGATTTAATTAACGCATTTTCATTTTGTCCAATTGGTTAGCGGGCCGACTTATATCGAGAGTCACTTTCTGGTTCGTGCATTGGGCATATTGCTGATTTCTCTCTAATTTCCAGACTTCCCTCTATCCGACCATGAAGCTTTACTCTTCCAAATCTCACTTTCACCTCCTCCTGCGTCCAATGCCTGCATATGTTTCCTCTCCTCTACTCAATATCAGCCACTTAGCCCTGCCATGGTTTTCTTGTTTTAGTCCCTTTATTTCTGCCCACCCTCCGTCGAGGATGTAGTTTCTGGTTTTAATAGTAAATGTTGCAGCAATTTAGATGTAATTGCCCTCTCTGGTTTGAAGATCACCTATCCCAACATTTTAAGACAGAAAGGCAGAGGGATAAACTTAATGACTCCATATAAATATATTCAGTATGCGTCCCTTAAAATTAACCAATATCTCCTTATGAGCCTTTCTCAAAGAGTTATGGTTCTATATGAATTGTCCAACCTTTGTTTTTCAAATTGTTTCATTTGGAAGACGATAGGAATGATTGATATGTATATATATCTATATATTTTTTTCATACCCTCTCAGCTGATTAATTAACATGTTTATATTTATATGTGACCGTGTGTATGTTTGTGTCTGCATTATGTAAGATGATAACCCACAAACTCTGCAGTCAGCAGATTTGTGAGTAACATCATCATCATCATCATTGTCATCCTATTAGCGGTGGGACTGTAGACGGTGACAAGTTGAAAATACACTATCGTATTTATTTTGTATAGTGTACAGATTTAAAGTGTAACAACTTTGTCACTGATTGTTTGGTTCTGTTTATGTAAACTAAACAGTGGTATGAAAGTACAAATTCAAGGCTCTTGTACTTTACTTAAATATTTCCATTTTGTGCTACCTGATACCTCTACCCTACTTAGTTTTGGAGCCTCGATTCCACTTAGTTTTGGAGGCAAATGTGCCTTTAACTTCAATACATTTGTCTGACAGCTTTAGTTACTTTTCAGATTTGTATTTTTAATACCCTTATTGTCCAGTGAAAACCACGTATCTCAAGATTTTTAATGTTTGTGATAAACTGAAGGATGAAGTGTTCCTTTATGTGGTGGATAAAATATTTTAACTAAATAAAATAAAAAGCCATTAAAAATGCAACGTCACAAAGCTGAAAATGGCTGTTTTTTCTGAGCTCATGAAAGTGTCAAACATGACAGCAATGCTACAAACATAAGATCTCATAGAATATGATGCATTCTTGAAAATTAAACTACCCAACAGTATATAAGAGAGTTCCAATTAGCACAACCATAAACAACTGCAGCAGCAAAATGCGACATACACATTAATGCAGCAGTATTATTAATCCAGATATATCACATATAATAGTAATAAACGGACAAGGAACATTTTACTTGATACTTTAAGTAAATTTAGCTGATAACATAACATGTTTTTATTTAAGTAAGGTTGTGAATGCAGGACTTTATTTGTAGTGGAGTAAACTCTCACAATCTCAGTGTGGTATTAGTACTTTTACTTGAGTAAAGGATCTGAAAACTTCTTCCACCACTGAAACTAATTATCCCCAACCTACAAGCAGTCACTCTGCCATATTATACCAAACAAGAATTGAGATTTTAATCTGCATTAGCTACATTTGTCAACATGTTCTTCAGTGTTGTGTTTTTTTAATCCCAATGTTTCCAACTGACAACCTCAGATTCTTTTCTACTTTCTTGAGTATGAAGAGAGGAGAAGGAGACACTTGATGATAGATGCTCAAGCCTGTTAGTGTGCGTCACGTTACAAAACAATATAAAGATTTAAAGATTTTATTTTTTATGTCATGGGTAAAAAAATCAGATGACAAAGAAGTTCATGAATCAGTCAGCAAAGCATGACATATGTTCATTAAAGCAACACACAGACATTTACAAGTGGGCCTAAACTGTTGAATAAAAGTGGTTTAAAGGTTGTTAAATAAAAATCACTATTGATCGTAGACACCTGCTCTATCTTTGACACTGAAAGGTTTGTTGTCAAGTGATTATGGGATATCTGAGTATCTTCTTATTTCATGGCTTTGAGTTGGAAGATGACCTTTCCCTCGTAGGGGTCGTGGAAGTTTTCATAGCTGATCTTTTTGGAGACCACTCTGCACTGGATCTTGGCTTTCTTCTCTTTAACCAGGTGGAACCGAACAGCCACCAGCGGGTTGACGTAAGTAGGCTGAAGAAAAGGAGGAAGGAGGCAAAGCAGGGATTGTTGAAATTGCTTTGAGTTTTGTTTTTTAGAAGAATAACTTGACATTTTAAGAAATACACTTTTGTCACTTTCTTGTGGAGTGTTACATGAAGATTGATACCACAATTTGTGCTATAATCTTGTAAACATTAAGACTGCAAACGGGAGAAGCAGTTAGCCTTTCCTTCTACTAGCAACTTTTAATCTCACAAAAATAACGTGGTATATCTTGTGTGTTAAATCTGTGAAAACTGAAGAGTAACAAGGATAATTTGGGGTTTTATGGGGAGTTGTGTCAGTGGAGACTGCAGGAACGCACTTCCTGCTTCCAGTCTTTGCTAAGCTAAAATCACCTCATACTGGTTTCAAATACATATTTACATTACGGACTTGAGTCATCTTTTCATATGACTCAGCATATTTTCCAATAAGTTGCACATTTTGTTTAATTCCCAAACTTAATATAATTAACTTGAACATGTTGGTGCTTGGTGTGATTAAAACACATTCAACATGAATGTATTAATGTATTTTTGCTTAACTGGTGGTAAATCAAAAGTGTCTTGAATTCTACAGTTGGTGAAAATGAGTTGTTGGCCTCTATTGACCCGCTGTTTATGGTACACGTTTATTTAGATATATGCACATTATATGTACCACAAACCAGGTGACACGCAATGAGTAAAGTATATTGGACCATTGTCTGGTTGGTGATTCAGGCTTAGTTTTAAAGAGCACATTAAACAACATAAACTGATCCTAATTCTTGCTCACCTGTGCCAGTCTTCCGTAGTAAGGGAAGTAAGAGCGATCCATGATTCCCATTTCAGGGAAGTACTCAATGTTGTCCACATTTTCTTGTCCATCCTAAATACGCACATAGACACAGAATTTCATCATATTTAATGGGGCACCAATTTTACTCATGAATATTAGTTTACTCGCCACAAGTAAAACTCTGAGAAAACAGTTGTATAATTACCTCCAGCAAGGAGGTTATGTCTTGATTTGTCTGTTTGTCAGCAGGATTTCAGGAAAACTACTGGCTCAAATATCATAAAACTTTGTGGAAGGGTAAAGCATGGGCCAAGAAAGAACTCAGAACATTTTGGGGCTGATCCAAATCACGGGGCAGATTTTTCACTCATGGACACGGCCTTGGTGGAGGTCTACGCTCTCCGAGTAATCATCTAATTTCTCATGTGACCCTTGAGGAAATTTGACAAGTCTGAGAAATTAAACATCAGCACTGTAGTTGTTGAGTTTAATATATAAAATGATGATAAAAGGTCAGCATATTTTCGCCTCTGATGCATCAGTTTTGATCTTAAATTTAGTACCCCTGAAAACATGTAAACTTAAGACACGTTGTTCTTAATGCATGCTGTTAAAGTTGGTATATGCAGTTGTTGCTCACCAGTACAGTGCAGTTGACATAAGGGGGAGGCCCAGTGTGATTAGAGGGCAAAAAGCTGATGATCTGCAGATACAAAACAGAACATTTGCTTTTAGTCATTACTATTAAATCTGATATTTTTTTATGTACTTCATGATCTAAGTTTCCCAAAAGTGCAAAGAAGGATATTTATGGATTAAACCTACCCTGTTCATCTTAATGATGACACAAGGCATGGTGCAGTTGTAGCCAAAGGTTGGGTCTTCAAATCCTGAACAGGCTCCCAGCATGCTTTGCGTGAAAGGGCATGCCCACTTGGTGTGGTTAGGGGCTGTGAAGGTCTTCTGGTAGAAGAACTTTCCCTTTGTGCAGTTATAGTTGTTACATTCAAGCTGCTTGGTGTCATTGTAGGCTGAAGGAGAAAGATAGAAAGAAAGATTTAGATGCCTTGTTTTGTGTTAAACATGAAAGTGTCTGTCAATCATGGTGGAATAAGTAAATACTAACGCTTCAGGAACTCATTAAGGATGTTGGTCATCTTCATCCAGCTGGCTTTGTCTGATGTGTTGTAGTTGATTTCAACAATTTCCTCCCCGTAAGTGTTCGGCCACACCATGACCCCTGAACAGGGAAGCAAAAAACAGCTGTATAACTGAGGTCTAATTCAACTCGTCGCTGTCTTAACTCATGTTGATGTTGTTGTTGTAGTTGTTACCCGGAGATTTTAACCGGTCTTGGTAGTCGGGGGCGTACGGATCCAAAGTGTACATGAGCGTCCAGATGGCCAAAGAAAAGAGGCCCGTCATCACCACGTAGAAGGCCACATAATACAGACTGATGTACACTGTGAAGGAGAGTTTTTTTATTAACACACACAGTCAGAGTTACATGTTTAGGGCCCCTAAGTCTGACGCTCGTTTAAAGCTCTGTGTGTACAGTAAAATAGAGACGGAGAAAAATGTATGTCCAACTTTGCAGAGGTCAAAGTGTCCGCTGTCGATATGAGCTGATTTTACTCTGATTGTAAGATCAAACAGAGGGGGGGGGGGGCTCTGACAAAGAAAGCTTATCACAACAGCAGGCTTATCGCTCTCTGTCTACAACCTGCAAACATACACACTCGCTGTGGTGATATTAAAAGGACATCAAAAGTCACACAGAGTGGTTCATACAAGTCCATGATGGGTGTTTATCTTTTACTGAAGCACACACACACACATACATGCACACACAGTTGCATGTATGTGGTGCATCATTTACATCACAATGCTCTCATGCAGTGGCAGGAAATAAATGTAACTAAGGACATTTGATACATTTATTTCGAGTTGCTTTGCAGGTTTAAATGCTGTTCACAAAAATATATGAAGATCTTATGCAAATTAAAGCATATTTATAGATTTAACTACATAACAATGCTGAACTATTTCATGTCTTCAGTTCTTATCATATTTTACTTCTTTTTTTACATACATATAAATATTTTTAATTGTTAGGGAGCCTGCACTGCAAGCGACTGCTCTACTGAAGAACTTGAACTAATTGAAACAAGTTTGGGAAATTGTCTCACATATGAATTCAACTAGAAGGTCCAACTGGTGCTTAAAGTGTTGTTAGGCAAAAACAACAAATGTTTTTCAGTCATTGCTGGTGAAGAAGATGTTTCCTAAATGTTTGGTAGCATTGGTCACTAATTGAAGAGGATGCAATAAGACCTTCACCATCAGTCAATGAATGGCATAGCAGTGCGTCAAATACAGTCCTATAAATTATACTCTCAGTCTTGTATTTAATACAGAGCCACTGCACTGTATTATAGTATATAATGTTGCTCACAAGAGAGGTTAATGAAGTTATACTTACCCCATTTCTCTAGTGTTCTCCCAAATAGCGTCCCATTGTCGGAGTTCCAGACAAAATGGCCAAAGTCTTCACATCGTTGCCCACAAGACCTCTTCTCCTTCAAGGCGGCCATGATGAGCAGACCTTTTGTTCCCTTCACTCAACTTTACCTTTGATTTCTCTTCCTCTCTCCCTCACTGACAGTGAGATTCAAACAGTAATATTTGTTTCTCCTCTCTCCCACCTGTCCCTCCTCAAAGATTTTGAGGCACTTTCAGGTGTGTGCTCTTTTCTTTTTTGGCCCCTGTCTCATTCTTTGTTACACTGATTTAAGCTTAAACTCCCTGGGCGTCACTCCAGAGTGTGATGAATGCGTTATCTCGTATTCACTATTTATAAGGCCAAGATAAGGCGGGCATGCTGGCCATAGGGAGGCTGAGGGGGGACAAAGTAGAAAAAGGTGAACTTCCTTCTTCAGCTTCAACGTCCTTCACTCTTCAGAGAAACCTGAGGATCACCTTGAACCGCATCGGTTACTAATGACAACAGTCAGGGTGAACGACTGCATATGATTTGCTCAGATTTAAACAAAACTGAAGCATACAACAAAGCCTGCTTCTCATTGATTCTCTACCCACCGAAGTCCCAATCTGGGGTTGGGACAATGGATTTTTCCTAAAATTATAAAGGAGGACATTTTAAAGGGACTGGATACTGTAAAATATTCTCAACGCTTAGTTTAAAATTGTAAGAATTCCCCATCACAAGTTCCCAGAGCCAAAGGTGACATCTTCAAATTGCTTGTTTATTCAATTTACAGCGATTAAATGCAGAAAAGAAGCAAATCCTCAAATTAATATTAGCATTGTCATTGTGAGCATTATAGCATGCTGATGTCAGCATTTAGGTTTAAGCCCCGCTGTGCTGAAGTGCAATTCCACGGAGGTGCTAGCCTGGCTGCAGACTTTCTGTTTGTAACAAAACATAAATTATAACCAGTTATTGATTTCCATCGACTACCTTTATATCATATTGAAGGCACTAGAAAGCTGACGGGACGTGTCGGTAGAGCCATAATCCAATCAGTCTCTCATATGTCATACATTTACTCTCTGTGTCTTTTTGTAAGGTCATGGATGTTTTCTCTAACCCATGTTCCTCATGATACAAACACAAACCAAAACTAAAAGTCTGCAGCCTTGCTAGCAGCTCTTACTTAAACATAGCGATGCTTTGAGCTAAATGCTATTGCAAGCAATTATAAGAGGATCCTTGCAGGTTTTTAGGCTGAAAGGGTGTTTCTTTCTGGTAGAGGGAATTGAGAGAGATAAGGTTCAAATAGACAAAGTAAGAAAAAAAAGAGTACAAAACCAGAACTGTGCAGATGCATTATTTTAGCTGAGGCTGCTGTGAACTTTTGGTTCATTTCTCTCTGTGCCACTCTCTCACTCTCAGCTTCACTGCATTCCTGCCATTACCAGCCCACTACATGCATGACCACATTCATTCATCCTCCTTCTTTCTTTATCTCCTCTCCATCACATTCCCCTCTCTTCCTCTACAGCGTACACGTGGGTTTGTGCAGGATAAAGCATTACAGTGTTACAGAGTGGATAATTCCCTTTGGGGGAAGCTGATGAGTCAGGTAGATTTGCATGTGTGTCTGCATGTGTGTGAAAGGGACTCTCAGGTTTGATGATTGAGGGGAACACTGAGCTCTCTGTGGCTGTCTGCAGCGAGCAAGCGGGATGTACGATTTCCTCTCTACTGGTCACCTCCACTCCTGCCCCTTTTCTCTGTAGCTTTTTGCTTCATCTCACACATTTCTCCGTCCCTCCTCCCCACTTTTTGACTGTGTCGCCATGGATATCGGTGGCCTGACGACAGTGGTGGCCAACTCTGCCTACATCTCAGCCCGCGGAAGCTTTGATGGCACTGCCAACCCCGCATCCAACCGAGACAGGAAGTACCACTCCCGCCTGAAACTGCCTCACATCACAGTGTGTGAAGGGCTGCAGGAGACTTTAGATCTGGGCTTCCAGACAGTCTGTGTGGAGCAGCCCATCGGCAAACGTCTCTTTCAGGAGTTCCTGGACTCCAACAAAGACTACAAAGGCCCCTGCCGCCTGTGGAAGGATATTGAGGAATACAACATGGCTGAGGATGAGGATCGGGCCAAGAAAGCCAGCAAGATCTTGTCCCGGTACATGGAGCCTGACGCCAAGTATTTCTGCCCCTTCCTGCCGGAAAATGGCATCACAAAGGTCAAAGAGAAACACCAAGAGGCCGGGGATGATCTTTTCAGTGAGACCATGGATAATGTGATGGACTTTCTCAAGGAAGTGCCCTACACTTTCTTCCTGGAAAGTATGTATCTGAAAAGGTTTCTGCAGTGGAAGTGGTTGGAGATGCAGCCCATGGGTGAGGATTGGTTTTTGGATTTTCGTGTTTTGGGGAAAGGAGGGTTTGGGGAAGTGTCTGCCTATCAGACGAAGGCCACAGGGAAACTGTACGCATGCAAAAAGCTCAACAAGAAGAGGCTGAAGAAAAGAAAAGGCAATGAGGTAAGGAGACAAGATCTCTCTCATCAGGGGTGGCAATTCTGCAGATCTAGCTGCACAAGACAAGGCATTACTAGCCTAGTAAACATTGCAGTTTGTGCAGAAACATAAGTTGCCGTCTAGTTTGTTTCTTGTTCTCAGTATCTGTGTAACCCACCCACTTAACAACACTCAGTAACCTGCCTTGAGGGCTTGAAGAAGTCCTTAGACACCTTTAGCTTATATGATTAGTGTCCTCAGCATAAGACCATGCTGATCTCCTTATAAAGTGACTATCCAGTCATATTTATAAATGGAGCGGCTCTGGATCTAAATACAGCATCAGCTCAAAATGTTTTCATAAATTTTTCTATGTCTTGACAGGTTAAATGTTTAGAATACAACTCTCTGTACAAGCTTTTTTTATGCTGATCACCAAATTGAACAATGTCCGGTACAAAACACAGTAATGCTGGTTAGCTCCATATAGACTGGCTTGTATGGAAAAACAAGCTTTATTTAGATGCAATGGTGTCTAGTTTTTCATATTTCTTGTTAACAGTTGACTGAAATGGTGCATTCAAATGCAATCATATGTTTTGGGAATATGATGTGCAGCCAACTCTCAAGCATCAAATGTCAGAGCCGCCCACCATCATATGATACCTACTCCTGACAGAGAGCTGAAACTATATACTATGGGCCACACCTGTTTAAATGCACATGCTAAAGCCTGATAATGTTGTCCTACAACTCAGTGACCTTCACTACTGATGAAAGGAACATAAAGAGTTGATTACGAAGATATCTTACTATAGTGTAGTGGAGCTGAATTAAGACTTGTTTCTTTGATAATCTGAAAGCTTTTGCAGCAAACTAAGATAAATTATGTGCAGACAGGACTGTTTGTGTGTCGTTAGCGTGTCTTATAAAGACGACAGCAAACCTAGACTGCTGTACACTCTGAACATGAACTCATATCTGCGGTCTCTTCCGGTCCTGAAGGGGGCGATGGTGGAGAAGAGGATCCTGGCTCGCGTTCACAGCAGGTTCATTGTCTCTTTGGCGTACGCCTTCCAGACAAAAACAGAGCTGTGTCTGGTCATGACCATCATGAACGGAGGAGACTTGAGGTTAGATCTCACTCACTGACATACTGACCACAACATCTGCATATTTCAGTCTCTCCCTTTGATGCTTCGTCCTCTCAGGATCTAATTGAGACACTTTGCCACCCAACATTAGTAACATCTTTTTTAAAAGTGACCTGATATCTTTCTTTTATTTACAGATCATTTTAAATATCAGTGTGAATGTTTGATTGAAATGAAAACAATACATCTACACACCCTCTCTATTGTGCCTCAAGGTATCACATTTATAACGTGGATGAGGATAACCCGGGATTGGACGAACCGAGGGCCTGCTACTACGCTGCTCAGATCATTCAGGGCCTGGAGCACCTCCACCAGAAGAGGATCATCTACAGAGACCTCAAACCAGAGAACGTGCTGCTGGATAATCAAGGTCAGACACTCATGTACTAAAAAAGATGAAGTCTCTTGTGTTGGTTGTAAGATGTTTTAAATTGTTTTGCTGTTGGTGATTCATGTTTTATACATCAGCTATACATTCAAGACACCATAATGGATCAACAGTAAAATATTATACTATCATATTTTGGGCAAATAGAATATGTTATTAAAACAATAGACTGACATTTTAGAAATGTGCTTATTCACTTTCTTGAGTTAGAGGATTGATTCTCTCATGTCTGTCTGTTAAACATGAAGTTGTAGCCATGAGAGCGTTAGCTAAGCTTAACGTTAGCATTAAGGGGGAATGGTTAGCGTGGCTCTGTTCAACAGTGGCTCAAAAACTCACTGATTAACATGTTATATATCTTCTTTGTTTAATAAGTGTTTTTACTCTGTGAGATCCTGGAGTTGTGAACAGAGACAGGCTAGCTGTCTTTATGCTAACGTACATGAGAGTGGTGTCCTTCTCCTCATTTAACTAAGGCCCAACAAGAAAGTGAATAAGCAGTGTCCCCAAAATGTCACTTAAACAAACCTTCAACAGATTTACTTATTTGCGTTTTTACTGTTTTTACTGTGATGAATGTGAAATTAAAGTCCCTCACCTTGACTTTATAAATATGTCTTATTATTCTCCTCAGGAGGTCATAACACACTCACACATGCTGTATAAACACACTGAGCCACTCACACACACACTTTCAGTAACGTTACACACGGAGTCTCGCTTCCAACACAAGGACGTCTGACAGTTATCATGCTTCTATAGGTGAACGTGTCAGAGACGTAGTGTTGCGGGTCAACATTGATATCAGTGACGTGCACAGCTCTTGACATTACCCAGGTGTGTGTTTGTTCTCACAGGTAACGTGCGTATCTCTGACCTTGGTCTGGCTGTGGAGCTGGCTGATGATCAGTTCAAAATCAAGGGTTACGCCGGGACTCCAGGTACAGCAGAAACTAACCAGGCTGACATTTAGCTGCTCTTAAAACAGGATCTGTGATCGAGACCCACGCCTGTAAAAACCAACAGCAGTGTTTATCTTTCTCACTCTGTAATTGATATATGACATGTAGCTTCACTGTACAGCTGTCTTTTTCCTTATTCCCCAACCAGTTAAACCTGAATGACTGGAACTAGCAGTCCTAAATATAATCACTGTGTATCAGAATAGAAAGTATGCATATGCGGAATCTGATATAGTTTTTATCTCCTATTTTGTGAAAAGAAACACCATAGTGTTTATTGTGTATTTTGTATATTGTCGGGATTGATCATTACTAAATGACACATGGAACCTACAGTATGTGCTGTAGTTTGAGGTGTGTCAACTCGTACAGTGTTATATATTTTTTTATAAACTATAAGCCAAGCTAATTATTATTAAGTAGTAGAAATATTATATTTTATTATTTGATTCTTTTAAGTTTAAATTCTGATATTTGTTTACATTTTTTTTAAGTGACAGAGATCTAGAAATCTGTGAAACAACAGTTAACCCACATTGGAGGATACTATTTACAAATTAAAATTAAAAGTAAAATGAATTAATGTAATGCACAGTTTTGTGATTAAATTAAACAAAGAAATGTACAGTTCGTTTGTCAAAAGTTTCTAGGTTGGAGGAATATCTGCTTGGAGGAATTTAGACAATGTTTTCTAAAACCCTGGTCATGGCCAGATCTGTTGGTGCAACGCCAAACATACTGTTTACTGGTACTAATATACATTAGATAGTAAGGACTAGTACTACCCTCTGAAATGCAGTGTAGTAAAAGCAGCACATGCGTAATGTAAAAATAGAAATACTCAAGTAACGATGTCCTTAATTTATGGTTGGAGGTTTTAATAGTAGCAGCTGTATTTTTAAGGGAGTGAAATCTGATAATGTGACTCTTTGATCTCAGGATTTTAGTTTTAAGAGATACAGTATTCATTTTCTATCACTTGCAGGGTTTATGGCTCCTGAGCTGCTGAAGGGAGAAGAGTACGACTACTCCGTAGATTACTTCACTTTGGGGGTCACTCTGTATGAGTTTATGGCCGCTAAAGGACCCTTCAGGACCCGAGGAGAGAAGGTAAATATACTGTGGATGACCCTTTACTCCTATTCACAATCCAAGTTTAAAGCTGATTTTTCGTTAATTGTGGGTTTTAAATACACATTTGTTCTTTTGGCTCTCTGTCTTTTCCTCACAGTA
Organism: Anoplopoma fimbria; assembly: GCF_027596085.1. Lineage (NCBI taxonomy): Eukaryota > Metazoa > Chordata > Actinopteri > Perciformes > Anoplopomatidae > Anoplopoma > Anoplopoma fimbria. Next base: position 22,202,827 of record NC_072450.1, read on the forward strand.
CTAGCGTTTACCTCTTTCTGTCAAGTTCTGTTCAAAGTAATGCAGTAACAGTTTTTTAAGATGGGATTTTGATCTCAACGTTACCCTCTTGTGGCCTGATGCTGACACTGCTTTGAAACATGAAGCCAGTGGTGAAGGAAGTACTCATACTCCTTTCTTAAATAACAGTAGTAATTCAAGTAGAATATTTTACTTCAGTAAAAGTACTGTGGCGATACTGATTCCCCAGGTTTCAGCTGATTGTGAAGAAGCCTTAGAACCAGTTTCAACCAGATTATACAGGAATATTTGAAGAAACAAATCTCACAAATGCCTCAACATTGAAAAATGCCTCTTCAATTATAATTAAATGCCCCTTCGATAGTAAAAGAAATGCGTTTGAATGGGGTTTTAATGGAAATAAACCAAATACACTAATTAAAGCCCCAGTGTGTATTGATAGGCAAGCACAAACTCTTTGCACTAAGATCTGACCTGATGCAGCAAAACCAAGTGGAAAGTTGTTCTTTAATATTCACAATAATCAAAATCTCCCTCAATCAGAAAAGTTAAGACAGCAAAGAAGTCTCTAAAAGACCTCAAGACCAGAGTTTCCAGCTGAATCTGATAAAATGCATTTGCATTAAATCAAAGAGGGTTCAGAATAACCTGAGCGTGTTGTTCCTGACTTCTCTTAAGCCCTAAACGAACGGCGTCGTCACACCCTGATTGGCCAAGAAAGGAAATGCACCAAGCTCCTCTTAATTCTTAATTAGGAGCTTGTCCCCTTGTCCCCCTGTCGATGGATTTTATTATACGTAATTATGTACATCGACGTACATCTTTACTTTATAGAGGATTTACAGTGATATTGTACAGTGTTTTCAGATAATTGTGCATGTACATAAACTTCAATTCCCTGAATTTATCTGCAGAAACATAACGTAATAAGAGTTGTGCAGGTAAATGCCTCGATAGGTAATTCCTTGAGAATTTCTGGTGCGTTTTCCAGACTTTAAAGAGGTAAAGGGTGAAAATGTGTTAAAGTTGGACTCATGTTTTAAATAAGAGGGACAAATGAAGCTCTCATTCTTCTCTGTGCTGTTTGCAGGTGGAGAATAAGGTGGTGAAGCACAGGATTCTGAATGATCTGGTAACATATCCAGAGAAGTTCAGTGAGAACGCCCGATCCATCTGTGAGGGTTTACTGTTCAAAGAGGTCGACAAGAGGCTCGGCTTCAAGAACGGATCATGTGATGAGATCAGGGCGCACGCCTTCTTTAGCAGCATTACCTGGAGGAAACTCAATGCAGGTCTGTTTCTTATCATTAAAGTTTCCTAATTGTTGCCAGTCTTGTCAGTTTGCATCAAATTGCATGAATGCACATATCTGTTTCTGCAGTTTTTACAGTTTCAATAACTTCTTGCTCATTAATATTTATTTTGAAAGTATTTCAATCATGCGTAATGCTGAAGTACATACATATATTTAATCATCAGTATCTACATCTTGAAGAATGTTATGGTTCTCTTTAAGGTGATAAGATTCACTTGTAACAGTGTACTGTCACCACTCTACAAGTCATCTATGCTTTCAAAACTCTTAAAAAACTTACTGGAAGAGTCTCCAATGTGCATACGACAAAAGAGAGTTTCTATAGTTATTTCATAGAAGAGAGTTATGTAGTTTTTTATGGGCATTTTGGGCAGTTTTCAATATTTTCTTAGTTGTTAAATGTCCGGAAAACGTATTTTCTTAATCAGATTCTAGCTTTGAGCAGTGAGGTCCTACATGAACATGACACGTTTGAACAGTTTATGCTTCTTACAAGATATTTTTGTAGATTTTGTCTTGTTTTCGTCTTCTAACTGGTTTGAAGTGGGCTGTAACCAGTTGAAAAGAGGTGATGGTGCATATTTCTGCGCACCAATCAGGATTTAGAAATGAATTGTGGGGGCAGTTGTGATGTTGGCAGGATACTATCAAATGGCTCAAACAGACCCACACAGTTTTTGATAATTGATAACTTATTATGATATTTAATGTTATAGAGAAATACATACGATTTGAGGGGGTTCAAATACTACTCTAATTACTTCCATTCAGTTTTGTGTCTCTTTTTTTTTTGCTTTTGCTACATTTTGTTTGAAATTCTAAATGTTTCCATGTTTGGGATTACAGCATCTTTTAGAGGCGCCCAATTATTTGTCAATTTTTTATTGGATAATTGACAGAAATCCATCTTGTATCATGTTTTCATCCATTCTGTAAATCACACTGATGAAGGCCCTGTGCTGAGACCTGGTTGGTTGAATAAAGTGACTCATCTGTTGAGTCAGTTAGTGTTGACATGTTTTTTTTAATTCTCTACTCAGGAATACTCACACCCCCCTTCGTGCCAGACTCAAAGACAGTCTATGCCAAGGACATCGGCGACGTCGGGGCCTTCTCCACGGTTAAAGGCGTGCAGCTTGAAGACAAGGACAATGATTTTTTTGCTGAGTTTGCCTCGGGGAACATCTCCATCCCCTGGCAGGAGGAGATGATCGAAATGGGGATCTACGGCGAGCTCACACTCTGGGGAGCAGCGGGCGCTTTGCCCAACGACCTGCGACGTGAATCCATCCTGGAGCAGCCGCCCAAATCCTCCACCTGCACGCTGTCGTAAGACGACGATGACCAAAGAGCACCTCGAAGAGAAACATCCAGCTGTTAATGAAATAATTTACATGAACTGTTTGTCAAATGGAAGCTTCTCACTGCAGTCTTATAGATAATGAGATACTTCCAGTATTACCTGCACTTTTTGTCCAGTACTTATTTTATTGTAGTCCTTACTGTAAAATCATGTTGCGTTTATGTGGATGGATACTATTCTTTTACTTTTTGTCACACTCTTTTTGCATTATCTAACTGTCTGTTTATAACTGTTCCATAAATGAAAGATTAATCATGTGTGTGTCAGTGTGGGTAAACTGCAGGCAAAAGAAAGAGCATTTCTATTTCCTATAACACAATTTTTCCACTTTTTGCTTCTCCAATCTCTTATAAACGTTTGAAGCTTCAGACCTGTACATAAACTTGTATCCATTACTGCAGAGATGTTATATTGAATTTAAATAAATATATTGACATTAAAATCAACATGTTTTGTGTGGGACTGACACGTTACAGCTGAGCCAAGCTACATTCTTCTGGAGAACAACACATGTAGATACAGATACAAGCAGACACTTTTTTCAAATCGGTGTGTTGAACTTTCTTACAGATAAAAATCCAGTATGTTTCATTGAACAATAATTTAAGAACTGTATATGTTCTAGCCTTTGAAAGGACGGGAAAAAAAGCTTTGACTTATTTAAGAGCAGTTCACAATGATTCACTCTTTCTTTTTTTCGATTAAGCTGTAGATTTCTTTTCCTGGTTTATCGTTTGATTGTTGACAGATTTTCAAAAAGTCCGACAGGATGTCATCGGATTCCTTGTTTTGTTTTGTGCAATCAACTTTCCAAAAACTAAAAATATTAATTTTACCATCATAAAATATAAAATAAAAAACAGGGAATACTTACAACTAGAGGTTGAAAACTGGGGAGCGTTTAGCATTTCTGTTTATAACAATGACGTAAGTGACTAATCAAATAGCAAAATATTTGCTGATTAATTTTCTGTAGATCAACTTATTGAGTGCTTTAAGCTTTACACAATACTTACACACTAAACACATGGCATTGTCACTCTGAATCATCACCACAAATGGGATATCAGAATATCACTAGTTATACCAGAGCACTATTGTAAATGGAAATATTAAGGCTGAGGGTTTCGTGTAGTGCCCAACAATATCAAACATTTAGTTGTTATATTTGTTTTATATTTAAAAAAAAACAACCCACAGAATAATAGTATAAATGGGCAGAAGACTTGCTTTTCAAATATTGACCATTTGAGGGCGCTGTAAACTCACATCAACGCTGCAGCATCATGACTATTTAAATATAACAGCCTGTACACATTAAAACAAACCCAGAAACTCCCTTTATCATAATAAGAAAATATGTATACATCATTCTAAGAGTTTAGCCATATATACTGCGAGTATTTTACCACGAGTCCTGTATTAAAGCTGAATCAAACTTATGTAAGATAGATGATTCAATAATTGATCACTTTGGTGAATGCAGGGAGCTGATTGGTCTCTCTCTCTCTCTCTCTCTCTCTCTCTCTGTCTCTCTGTCTCAGGCTTCAAGGAAAGTTGAACTCGTCTGCGCTCAGAATCAGCTGTAACAATCAATATTATGAACCGCCTTATTCTTTATCAGATGTTTTAGAAGATGTTTTAACTATAACAAAAAAAAAAAAAGCATCTTGTTCGCAGCGTTTCGCGTGTGGAAGATGATGACACTGTTTTGAATCCACAGGGACAATTAAAAAAAAAAAAAACGCCACTTAAAGCGTCTCTTAGCTGCCTGCTGAGCTTTTCTTCATTTCTTAAGATATTTCATCCGGACTGAAGCAAAATGCAGCAGCCTGAAAGCCAGCGGACAACTCAGCGAACAACGGCAGAAGTACTGGATCCAGCAGGTAGGCTAAGACATGTTTAGGTTCATCCGGAGGTCTTCTGACCTGACTCTGCATGAAGCTGCAGGATACAGCAGCATCTTCAAATCATTATGACAATTATGACATTATTCAAAACATGTTTTTCGTCTAGTGTACAAATTCAATGAAAAGGTAAAGTGTCTTTGTGTAACAAGTCCTCCAAAGAAGATTATTTTAGAAATACTTAATGTGCTTCTTGCATAGTTCATCTCCTGAGTTTGAAAGTATTTACTGAAGTAGCCTTAAAATGCATTTCTACTTTAACTTAAACTCAAAATTGTGATCACCATACCAATAACAAGCATATACAATAAGATGTCTTCTTATACAGGAAATTAAACCCGACAACTATATATATAACTGCTCCACAATAGCCAGATATGAGTACTTAAAGTACTTGTGTTTTTGGGATCTTTGAGTACATTTTGATAATTACTTCTGTGAGAATATGAATGCAGGATTTTTACTTGCTTTACATAGTTGCACTGGTACTTTTACTTAAGTAAATGGTCTGGACTTCTCCACCACTGCTCAAAAGAATAATAGAGAAATGAAGTATGGTGAAATTATTGGAATATGTGCATTTTTCTGGAGAAAAAAGGAGGTTGGAGTTTTGGATAAGGTTAAGAAAGGTATGTAATTCAGAGAGTTTAGACGAAATGAAGAGGTCCTCCTGTCATCCATCCTCAGCTCACTACCTGCGTCGGAGGAAAACTGCTCTGTGGGTGACGGTGTCCCTGCTGGCTCTGGCTCTGGTGGTGCTGGCTGTGGGTCTGATCTCTGCTACTCGCACGGACAACGTGCCTGTCGCTGGATATTACGCCGGCATCACCGTGAGTGACAGAAACTTCATGTCTCACATCCTCAAACCCTCAAATGTTTTTGTCCCGACACTGAGAAAGCATGAATGGCATCAACCCTCAAACATGATTGTCAGATTGTGTGTGTTTTCTTCAATCATGTCTTCCACTTTGATCTCTTTGTGCCTACAGCTGAGTTTTGGAGCTTTTCTGGGTATTGTTGGCATCCACCTGGTGGAGAACCGCAGACCCATGGTGAGTCTGTTCCTCTGACTTTCATGTCGTTGTTGCAACACATTTAAAATCACATTATAATGTGATTAAATTATTCCATCTTATGTAACACCTTATGATCTATATTTAGACCCCTCAACTATATAAACTTTGTAGTCGGGACTTCAAGAAAAGTTTTACTGTTGCATGCATGTTTGGTGTTTTATTCTTTAACAGCTATAAGTACTTTTCTATTCACTTGACGACAGCTGGTAGCTAAGTGGTGCATTAAGCAGTTAAACACAGGATGGAATACACCAAGATAGATCTTTAAGGGGAGTGGTATTGGACTTCCAATCTTCAAATGAATGATATTGTTGCTCTGTATCTGCTGTGTGTGCACATTTGCTAAGAAGTACGCGTTATCAACGTTATAAAGGTGAAAATATGTGTTATTAGCTTGTTCTGCGGCACTCAAGTGGCCAAAAAAGTATTATGCAAAGCAGGCAAATGCTTTCAATGTGAATATTGGCTCTTTTTTGTTTTGTTTACAACGACAGCTCGAGTTGTGTGTAGCCTTTTATTTTTTCCCTCTCAAGGCTTTTGTCAGCTTTTCAAGCTTCATAGTATTTCTTTTCTAAAAATGAGGCATTGTTCCTGGAATATGGGACATATATACACAGTTAATTTGAAGATTATGTTACCAACTTTGCAAATTCACTAAACTGTTTTACAGGAAATTGCTCTATTATGAGCAAGAAGCAAATCTGATTACCCGAAGGCGGCCGTAATGTGTTCTTGGTGCTTGTGCCCGGGTCAGAGTACGTGACTGGATTTGTGGTCGAGGGAAGTGAATGTGATTGGCTCTGGATTTCTATGACAAGAGGGGAAATTGCATTAGTATTGGTCAGTTACTGACAGAGCTACATTATTTCAGAAGGGGACACAGGTATAACATCCTCAAATTGCCTCTCTGTACAACAGAGTAGAGACACATACAGGTAGACTGAAGACATGTCTGAAAAGATTATCGACTCTTTAAAAATTCTTACATTTTTAAACTTGGTGAACAAAGTAAATGGACAAATTCAGAAACTCCACTTTAGACTGCTCTAAAAGAAATAAAACACAATAAAAGGTGTAGAAAACCTCCATGAACTGTCCTCCAATTGGTGTCATTTGTGGCTACAGTCAAGAGGCTGAGAAATGCAAGTGATCAAGAGGCAGGGGCAATCTGAATCTGAAGCTGTTCCCTAACGTTTAAGTCAGTATCACATTCACAGGACATGAAACCCAGCAAGGACTAAAGAGGACACCAGTGACACAGAAACTTTAGCAGACTGGCCGTCCTTGTTTTTCAACTGGTGATTTGGCCCAATTATTATCTCATTTAAAGTTGAAGTTGGGAAGTTGATGACAATACGGTAATGACTCATTTTTCGTTTATTACTATTTTGGAATATTTTTATGTCTATTCCCCATTGGCATTTATTATATTTTATATATTTCTTAAAATATTGTTGAAAAAGAAAAAAAAAGAGTTAAAAGGAAGAAATAAATGAAAGACTAAGTTAAAGTTTCAGGTTTTAACGCAGAAGAAACCAGGATTATAAAGATTTCTCTATAAGACACGGTTCCTACACATTTTCCATTTCATTATTGCAGACTGGTAACTAATTCTACAAATAGTATATCTTCTTAGATTGTAGCCCCTACCGACAATGTCACATTATGTAGCTTGAAGTGTTTTATCCAGCAACTCTTTTTATCAGCCAGGCAGCGATCAAAGGAGCAAGACACATTGTTTCTGTGAGTATATCCATGTACGGAACATCACTTACGCTACTTTTGGGTGTATAGTCTTTATAATTACGCGTATTCACAGTCTTATACTTCAACAACAGTTTTATGACAAAATGTGACTTTCTTGATTTTAATTTGCAAACATAATATGTGTAATTCATGGCACAATTCAAACAGGATCAATAAATGATTCTCTCTCGCTAATCTCTCGCCGTTAACTACAGTACATATATTTTCTGAAATGACCTCTCATGGTGGTCCACCGAAAGGGGCGGGACTTCACCTCTCTATTTGATACACCTCCTCAGAAACCAACAGGTCCGACAATGACAGCGAGTAAGAGTGTTCATGATGACGTCATTATTTGCATAGCGTGCAAGTGTTATTTAGCTCATCATTCAGTTATTTTTAATGGGTCACAGACATTTGTCCATCCCTTGATATTCCGTAACAGAGCTATTTTGGGCATAATGAACAGAGCATTTGCCAACATTTTTGTTGTCATAATTTTTTCATTTACGTTATCAGTGTGATTTTGTCATAAAACAAAAGGACGTCAACAAATACTAATCTGAAAATTTTTGTTGACAAAATGAACACTGATTTTAACTGCTAAGTGCTTAAACCTCCAGATTTCCAATAAATAACTTTCGGGCACTGTTCAGTATGTTAGAAACCACCGCCACAACATGTTTTAAAACGTGTCAGCTGGAGATTGCTGCAGGCACTGCCCAATATGTTAAAGTAAAAAAAGCTTAAACAGACAAAAAAACTGTTTAAAACTTTACAGACATCGAGAGACACTTAACAGGCTTATCAGAGCACAAAGAAATATTGTCTTGGCATGTTAGAGATGAGCCTGTTACCATGACGCGTATATCAGTGTGTGTTGTGAATTTTTTATGTGGCGTCCAGGGTGTCGCTGTCTTACGTTACGCTTCAGTGTACCGATCTAATCCGGACTGCGCAGATACCCCTCATATAGCTGTTCACACAAGTGTCTGTGTGTTTGTGTAAATACAACCATCCTAGTCTCAAAATAAAGCATAATTTAACAAAGATAAGGACTACAAAATATATTTTCCATCATTCCATTTGAGTCCTTGCTTATATTTCACTTCTCGTATTGTGTGTGTGTGGCTGTAAATGTGAGAGGGAAAGACATCGAGAAAGAAATTCACTACCTGCTGTATCGGTCGGCCTCTCCAGCATGGCTCCCAGGTCTGTGCTTTAAACTTTAATGACGAGATCGCTGCCACACTAGCGGTGGTCTACGATGTCTCTTATGAGGCACATGTGGCACAATGTTCCTCTCACACAGGTGTCTTCTTCCCATCCTGTGTCTGAAGCTCAGCACTGTAACTCGAGAGCTGGCTGGCAAAGCGAGGCTGCTCATTAAAGAACAACTACTGTAACCGACGAGCCGACAAAGCCACAGACATCTGAGAGCTCCTCTCTTACTTCCTGGATCTCACAGGCCTTTGCTCCTCCGTCCTCATAAAGCAGCAGATGGAGGGCATAATGTTGCTATCTCAGCCAGGCATAAGCGTGCGGGAGATTATGAGTTTGGTCGTGTCTATGTGTGTGTGAGTGTGAATGTATCTGTCTGTCCACAGCAAATCTTTCATACTGCTGGACCCATTAGCCTGATATTTTTGTGCTCTTTTATGACTGTATGCTTAAATGATTACATCACCCCCCAAACACGATTTGGACATCATCCCTTGTTACATTGAATTCTCTATGAAAAACGTTGATTTTCTCGCATGCCGGAGAATCTAAAAACTAAGAAAAGTCTTCATTATCTGTAAAGTAATGTAAATATCAACAACAATAACAACACCCAAACTATATGAAAACGTCAGTTCACAACTAGTGCAGTATAATCCAAGTCTCATTTATCCGGTTGCACTACCCAAACATGTGAAAAAACAAAAACAAACAGACATGTTTCATGCTTTGATTCCAGAAATTAGCAACTTTAAATTCCTACCTTCGTTGAAGTTGACTGCATCAATTGAGCAATTCAAATGTATTGTAATGTACTGTAGTGCTTTACAGGGGGCAGCCATACTAATAAAATGGATTATAGCTACGTTACAATGATAAACTAATACACAGCAACAAAAAAATACCACATAAAAAAATGAAATAGCGATAAACAATAAAACACAAGCAAAAGCTTAACAAAAGCACAAGTAGATCATCTAGAATATTGATTTGACTTGATGTTTATGTTGACTTTATCATATGATGTGTCTATTTGTTGCCATGTTTAAGGTGATTACACATCCCTTACACTGAATTATGAACATATAGACATGTTTTATGTACAATACATGTTTCTAAGACTAAACAACATGTATGTACGAACACATATAAACTGCATATTGATGTTGTGTAAGTAGTTGATTGGGCCTTTTAAGTCTTGATGATAAGCGTTGTATCAGAGTGCAATAAATAACTTGATTGGTGGCACCTGAGTAACTAATTCAGACGCTGATTTAATGCACATGTTAAGACACACTAATCAATTAAGCTCAGGGATTCACATCTACTGTATACTTTATATCTCTGGATTTTAGTGTTATAAGACATTTTGCTCCGATCACTAAGACCAGACCCTTTTCATGAATGTGTGCACGCGTGTTGCAGGTAAAACACACATTTGTGCTCACTGATACCGCTTGGAAAGCTTTTTAAAATCTTAATGACTTGAAAAGACACTTTTCATTTTGTCTTATCTTGTCCTCGAAAATGTGTCAAAGGATGGTGGAGCATGAAATTCTGTCTGTAAACTTGCTTCCTATCTGCACTGACCCTGCAGCTCCTGAAACCGGCTCCACTGCCCTGATATGCTTCTTTATGACTAAATGCTTCATGTAGCTCATGTTCTTTGTTCTGTAGTAACAGCCTGTATCTCACAGACTGTCGTCCTTTCAGTCACCTTGCAGCTTGGAGAGCAGAACGTTGGACATTTTAAAGGGCCGTATTTTACCCAACAAGTTTCTTATTACCAGTGTGTCCAGCTGCGGTCGTGATTGGTCACTGGACCACTGAGCAGGGGGAATAAGACCTTGCAGCGGTCAGCCAGTTTAGTTACATAACCTGATGGGTATCTTAAGTGGAGCCATAAAATTCAGCCTCGTGTTTTTATCTCTTCGTCACTGATATGTTTTACTCTACAACTTTCATCAGGTGTGTTTCTCTGTTCTTCAGTGGCTAAATGGATATTTATTATAATGTATCAAATTATTTCAATGATGAACCCCCGAGGAATTATAACCTGAATCTGAAGCTCTTATAAACTTAACAGAACTTAATAACGAATCCCAGCTCATTCTTTAGCTGTCCAGCCAACAACGTTTTGTTTTCGTTCACTCTCACTGCTCTCATTCCTTCATTTCCAGCATCAGAAAGCAGCTGTTTTCAATGAAAAAGCCCCCAAAACCCACCGTACACTACCTGCTCATCACCAAACGGCAGGCAGGCACTTAACAGTTAACAACTAGCTGGTGAACATAGCGGAGCATTTAGAAGCAAAAGGATTAGATATGTCCCTCAGAGGCAGGTAGAGACCAAAAACGGAGCTAAAAGAAGAAGTTTTGTTCTCACATTCATCAGGTGGACACAAACACAACTTCAAATGAATAATAATGTTGCTACACAGCAGCAGAATTTGTAAATATGCAACTGATTGCCAAATCAACTTAAAAAGTGATGACATATCAATGTTATGTTCACTACTTGTTTCTGCTGCCCTCCAATGGATTTAAAAAGTTATCAGGTGTAAGAAATGGCCCCAATACCACGATATAAAAATACTTCATTAGTCTACTAGTAAACAAGTAAAAGCACCTCATTTAAAAATCCCTCTGATGTAAAAATACAGAGGTAATATCAGAAAATGTACTTTAACTATCTCAAAATAGCATTTTACAGTTGTAACTGTGTTTTACTTTTTTTTAAGTAAAATTAGTAACTTGTAAATAAAGCTATCATATAAATGTAGTGGAATAAAAAGTACAATATTTCTAAATGTAATGGAGTAAAAGAATAAAATGGAAATTATTGAGTAAAGCACAACTGTGGTTACGTACAGTCCTTGAGTAGTTATACTTAGTTACATTTCACCAATGGTTGTTTTAATACTTCCTCATACTCAACTCCTGAGAGCAGAAAACCACATACGTCTTAAATCTTTTACAGCATTTGATTTTTTCTCTGTTTCAGTTGTATCAAGGGAGATTCAGGGGTTTTGGAACAGAGTGTGTTGAGGTGTTTTATGAGCTGGCAGCTGGTGCTAAGGTAATGTGAAGTAATGCAGTTGTCAGGCTCTATTGTCTCTGCCACTGGCCTCATCTCCCACTCGCAGCCCATAAAAGCAGAGTCATTTAAACCGCTAATGAAGTGGAGAGTCTGGGCCAGAGGCAGATAAAACCCACCCAGAAAAAAAGCTGATTTTCTCAGGCGGCTATTATTTCACTTTGTTGAGGGATATTCATTTTAAAATTCCATTGATTTAATCCGTTCACCACATCTTGTCTTATTCTTACATGTACAGCTAGATATTTGGCCACGAGGTTAACTAAAAATGCATTATTAGGTCTTTTTTTGTAGAGGGGCCTTGTTTTAAAAGAAAGAAAGAAGAAATTGATTTTAATTCATGTTGTGCTCACAAGTTGTACAATTTTTTAAATGAAGTTGTGTTCAATCAAATAACCATAAACTAAATGAAGCACTGAAAACACGAGGGCAGGTAGTACACCTATTATTCCAGCATTTCAGTAAAGAGTCCCACAGTAGATTTTTTTATCCCTAAACGGGTAAACCTGGCCATGTCAAAACAACCTCATCACCAACATTACAGACTAAAACATACATATTTTGAAAAGCTGGTTGGCCCAATGCAATCTAAAAACGTACCTGACTGTCTCTGGCATCACTCAGAGCTGAAAAAAGACTAAATGAATGTTTACTAAATGTTTCTCAGCCCGTGCTGCCACAAAAACAAACCAATTCTTAAGTTCAGCCTTTGGTTCATGTTAATTGAAAACCTCAAAAAATTTCCACCACAGCTCGACCCAACATCAACCTGAACCTCTTAATCAGCCAGATTAAGTGAAAACACCTGAGCAGGTGTTCTGGGCCTTTAACAATTCACCCTGCTCACAACACATTGATCAGCCTGAGCTGGCACTAAATTAATACTAACTTGAAAGAGAAGGTGTTACACGGGTGTTAGTTTTAACAATAGTAATGCAGCTAAATGGAATTCAGCCATCATTAACTTTGTTATTCACATCTGTGATTTTCTTACTATGACAAATGTATTAGTGAAAAAGCCCATTGACTCCAAATATAAGATTCTCATCCTTTTTGGTGCAAATTTTATATTCCTATCTCGTTTTTGTAGTTTCAGTTGAAATAAATCAGAAAAATAAATATACAAACAGAAAATAAACAGGAAAGTATTTTTCTTAGTTTCATAAACAAGCACTCTTGTTGTTTATGGGACAAATAGACAATAAATATAAAAAAACATAATGATCACTTGAGCTACTTCGTCAGCATAATTCTACCAGTAAAGGTCTTCATGGATTTAATAACGTTTCTTAAAAAGAAAGAACTTAAATGAAAGGAACAGAAAAGTCTCCCACTAATGTCAATGCAGCATCATTAGCTAAATAGATTATATCTAGATTATAAAATATATATATAATATATAATTATAATATATATTTAAATATATAAAATATTTTTATTATTATTGCTTGTGGGGACAACGGCTTTCTACCACGTACCATTAGAAAAAAAAAAAAAAAAGTGCGTTTTTAATCTCCTGCTTCAATACAGCAGGTTCGGTCCTGGAGGAGCGATTGAACAGACAGTAAACGATGCTCAGTGATAAAGTTCATGATCAGACATCTGTGATCAGCCAGCTGGGTCGGCTGGGCGGGGGAGGGTGTAATATCAGAAAAGTACTTTGTCTTACAGTAAATGCTGCGTTGTGTGTCCCAAATTAAAGGTTATTAATCAGTGATCAGATTATTGGGTCAGTTTGCAGGATTGTGTGAATGTGGGAGATAAGAAACATTGTGTGTGTTTTTGTGTGTGTGTGTGTGTGTGTGTGTGTGTGTGTGTTTCAGGTTGGGAGAATTAGTTTGACCTTGCTGGTACAAAAGGCCGTCCCTTTGTCCTGTACGTCTCCTCTGTGCCCATAAATTTACCCACAAAGCATCTCTGCGTTGGCAGAGCAGGTAGCCGTACATTTCCTTTATCGTCCTGCAGCACAGGCCCTGAAGGCGACCAATCAGGACACACACACACATGCATAAAGCTCACATGCTGTGTGTGTGTGTAAAGCTTATGATAAGAATATATACTTTGCCTTTTTATATACCAGTTCTGTCATATTCATTTATAAATAAGAACCAATTATGTCAGGAAAATGACTTTACCATCTTCATCTCTTTAAGCTGGTGGCATCGATCATATTCATCAGCTTCGGAGTCATTGCGTCGTTCTTCTGTGCCATTGTGGACGGGATCATCGCTTCAGAGTTCATCGTAAGTATCACATGTATTTACACGCCTGCACTGAAAAGTAAGAAAAACAAACCTAATGCACGTTTGTTTTTGTCTGAACAAACCCTCAAACACACATTTACACACCAAATGTAATCATCCATACTAAATTCAACAGAGACACAGCTTACAAAAACACATATTTAGACTGGCACAGACACATTAGTGAGATCAGGAACTTTACAGAGGCAATCAGACAGAACTGTCAGTAGCCGCCATCACTACACCAGACATGTAGACTAGACCAACTAATCTCAGTGCCCGACCTGCAGAGAGCTGCTGGGGAAACATCCGGCCTAGCAGGGCTGATTAAATGTGTCGAGAGGTTATACACCTTTCTCTAAATCACTGAACACTCCTGTAATAAGATGCAAACAAATACACACTACACAAAAACACAAACAACAACTGAAGATGCATATACTCTCCCAAAATTACATCTTCAACTGTATTTCCAGTGAGAATTGATTACCAGGAAACATCCTTGCAATGGTCGGATGTCTACACAAACGGTGTTATTTGAAAAAGAAATTAGCAAATTAAAAGTAATTCCACAAAGATATTTGTCTCCCTTTTATTCTCCGTCCAACTACAAACGTGTTCATCTTACATTATGTCTGTATTGCGTTCTCCTTTTCACAGGAAGGAGCCGCAAGAAGCCTCATTAAACATATTCAGAATAAGTCAGTTTAACATAATTTGCCCCCATCATATCAGAGGACAATTATAAACTCTCTAGTTTTAGAACAACTCCCAGACTAAATGAATACATGTCAAATTCAATTTGTTCAAAAACCTTCATTTGTTCTAAAGGAAATGAAAAGAAAATGCAAAATGAGGTCAAATAAGGTCATTGTTGCTTCCTTACTGGATATCCGAGATGTTCTCTGTCTTTGGATACGCACACATGAACACCTCAGTTTGTCACATCACCCTAATGAATTTTAATGAGTATCTTAATGAGTATGAACCAGAGACAGTTTAAAAAGCTTCCACTGAGTCACTGATATTGATCAACGGTGCTATCAAACCCTCTGCAGATATATTGATTTTGTGCTCACTGGACAGTAAAATTCAAATTTATTGCACCTTCAAGATTTGGACAATGAACATGATTATATTACCTTTCACAATATATAAAGCCCGTTGAGGTTTAATGCTGTAGGGTTTGTAGTTCAGCGCAGTGGACGGGTTTCAGCAGGCGCATGTTGTAAACCTTCACTGCTGCAGTGACACAGAAACAGGATGGACGGAATTACACAAACCAGGGTTCATGCAAAAAGTGCATCATTATTGAAACCATTAAATAATGTAGATTAACTCTAAAAAAAGAACGGAAAGACATTTAGATAACATTTGTGGTGTATAATAAGTTGATTCTTTTATACATCCTATATAAGGGTTGTCTGTCTCCACATCATTTTGTCTTATGTATTTAACAAATCGGCCACTTCTCTCTCTCTAATCTTTCTAACACACAGGACATAAGGCCCTTGCAGGAGGACATGTGTGACTTTTACGCCAGTGGAGCAGGTTACGCCTACGACAACTACTATACTGAGGTGATTCATGTACAAACTACCTCTATCACAGCTTTAACATTTTGTGTCTCAGTTAATGTCTTTTAAATGTTGTAAATTATGCTTAGAATTCATTTTAGGTAAATCTTTAGGATTATATTCTGTGTTCTTGCAGCCTTTTTGTGCTTAAATAAAAAAATCCACAAAGTGTGTTGTGACATCTAGTGGTCAAACAATGTTACTGCATTTAGGCAACAACTGCATCTAGGTACTTTGCATAAAATTATTCGCAAATAGAAGTTTTGGAAATGATATGCTGACATATAGACAGTTACGTCATGCATTTCTTTGTCCAAACTGTTTGCCAAGATCCTGCTTATCTGGCTGTTGTATCCCTTTTCATTAGGCTAATAAAACTTTTATCACAAATGATTAAAAGCTGTGAGAGCCTCTTTAACTCATCAGACCTCTCACGCTGCAGGTGACGTGCCGTTCGTTTGACAAAGCGTGCAAGCTGAAGCTGAGGAGCAACACCTGCTACTGCTGCTACCTGTACAACTGTGCGAGGTGAGACGACCACCAGCTGTTGGCATTTGTTTAGGTGTCCGTGTGTGTGTGCACCTTACTTGAGATAAAGTATTTTCACACATTGTATTCAAACTTTTAACTTCCAAGCAACAGCAATTTATTCATGTACACTTCAGCAGTAATTGCAGATACTTGAATCGTACTGGTGTGAGGGTGAACATCAGAAAAAATAAATCACTCTTGTGATTTTGGCACTTTCTTGCATTGAAGAAGTTCTCATTTCACAGCCAACTTTCAAACCCAGGTTGTTGAGAGTTTTCCATGAGCTCTCGAAACACCAAAGAGTAAGCACTTTACTCCCCCCCGCTTGGAACTACCTCAGTTCTCAGTTATTGGCCGGAGAATGGCTGCCTGGGAGGCTTAATAAAGTCATGAAGTGATGGACAGTGTGAGGAATTATTTGCTTTCTTCCCTCCCTGGAAGGTTTGACAAAACTTATTCTGTGATGAGCTGTGAAAAATAGTCATACATAAGCCCTATTTTTCATGGCAAGACATTTTCTTTGACTGTAGTTTTCCTTAAGGTTTTATTAATAAAATCAATAAGAGCGGCCCTCTATTAAGCATTACCGGACGCACTGACATTGCTGACTGATGCTGAAATGGAACAGAGTAGATCAGAGCCTTTCTAGCTATGAGAAGTAAAATGTCTGCTGTAGTGAAGGCCTCTTGTATACACGCTTTGTGATGTATGGCCATAAGTAAAATGCATATCCAGAGTAATCTTTACCTTCTTACTGTTAGCACTGACTCCTGCTCTCTTCATCTTCCAGCACAGAGTTCCACACACAGTACTACGCGTTCACCGGGGTCAGCGGCTGCTGGGATGTGATCCACCTGCACCGTCTGCTGTGGGCCTCAGTGGTGCTCAACGTGCTCGGCCTGTTCCTGGGCATCATCACTGCCGCCATTCTCGGAGCGTACAAGGACATGGTGAGCAGGAGTGCATCTTTACTTTATAGACAAGAAGTACAAAAGTGCTCTTTGGAGTGAAGGGCAAAGAAAATACATTTTCAAAATTCTCACAAATTGACGGTGACAAAGGATTTTTAATACACTTGTGTCTTAAATCTACTTACCTTTCCTTATTGCTTGCAGTCACTGCACATCGTAAAAGCCCTAACATCTGTTTGTTGTGTGTAAATCATAGGATCCTAAGCTCCAGGATATGTACATCATTATTTTAATGGTTACTCGCTCACTACAGCTTGTTCCAAAGCTATAAAGGTTATATTTGTCACAGAAAGTGGAACTGTGCTCTGTCTGAATCTGATCAACATAGTTCCTGATTTACCAAAACTGTAAAAAAATGATGCATCTATTTTCCCCTTCTTTTTTTGATCTGTTCCTTGACCAAAGCTTTGTCTGAAATATAATATTGATTAATGTGTGTGCAGATATATCTTTTTTTCTTCACTGCCTCACTTAGTACATTTTCAAACATTTTCTGCTCACACATGAAAGAATTAATAACTCATATTCCCATGATTCAATGTTTCACAGACATACATATCTCTGATCTCTTATTCATTTTACGTAATGATCATACTTCGTTACCTCTTATATAATGGGTATGTGACATGCTCACCCACATTTGCCTTCAAGCTTCATTTGATGATTTCCCGTCTTAATCAAAAGCGTTTTTACTGTCTCCTGCAGCAGAAGCCGACTCCCCAGGTCGCTGCCAGCCCAACACCGCCACCCCACATCCTGTACAACCCCACCCAGCACATGGTCACCTACCCTGGCTTCTGCCCTTCAGGACAAACTCTGCCCGCCTACCCCAACTATCCAATAAGCATGCAGGTACAACACAAATAAAAAAAACAATAAAAGGTGCTTTTCACAGAAGACAAATGTCCATAACACTGAAGGAAAAGCACAGCTGTGGATAAGGGTCCTGGTATTGTGCATGTTTGTTTACTTGGACACTTGAATATAACTGAGCCATTGTTAATGTTATTTTTGCTTTTCTTAATATGACAAGTCAAAATGTCTGCTGTAAAAAAAAAGGTCAATCTTCCATTCCAGTGTATTGGTTTGGAAACCAGATGTGCAGCAGCACTGGATCACATTTATTTTTGCTGAACTAGCACAGCTGTTTTATTCTAACATCAAAGCACCTGACCAGACTGAAAACTATTAATCTGCTCTGCTGCCAGGTCACATTCCTAAGAGGGATACCTGCAAAACCTCACTAAAACCACAAAAATCTTACTGCTACACATCTACTGAGGGATGAACCCTGTTTCTTCATTACATAAAGATGATTTTTTAAAACAGTTGTGTCCATCACTTTGGTTTACATTGAAATATCTCTACAATTATTTGATGGATTACTATGACATTTTGACATTCATGGTGCCCAGAGGATGAACCTCACAGAGTTTGGTGAGTTTGGTGATCATGAAAAGGACATATATATGTGGCTTTCAGCGAAAGGTCACAAAAACTATTGTATGAATCACCATGACATTTAGTGCTAACATTCATTCTCCACTCAGGATGACGTTATGGCTTTCTTAATCCTGTAACTTTTCATCTATTGCAACCATCAAGTCAAAATTTTAATTTGTCCAATTCTTTGGTTTATGATCAAATACATGCAAAACTATCAGCCCATCAGCCATAATTCCAAACATTAGTATGCTAACACACTAACCTAAGCAACTACTTGCTAAACATCAGCATACTACCAATGCCATTATGTTAGCATGCTGACTGAGGTTAGCATTTAACTCAAAGCACTGCTACTGTACCTAAATACAGTTTTACAGAGTCACTGCATGTCTGTAGATTCTTCTTCTGGTTTTGTTTCATGGGATCATTTTTTGTGATGAGGGTCATCCAAGATCCTGTTAAAAAAGGGTATTCTGATTGACGCTATAAAGTAAACCGTGACTATAATTTAAATTTAATTTAATTTAAATAAGCAATCCAATCACTAATTAGCAGAGGCATAGTTTTACTCATATTATGGTGATTTTGGCTGAAGTTTCTCTCACAGAATTAGAGAATTTCAAATATTTGCTAATACACCTGTTTCTGCTACCAGAGGATGATAAAAACCATGCCTCACATAAAACTGTCAGAAATGAATTTAGGTATCTTTGGCTTCTTCTTCCACATACCGGTGCAAGCTGCCACTCCCTGTCTCTTCCCCTCTCCCACAGCATAACAGCAACTATCAGCCCCCTGCTACTCCCCAGATGGTCCCTGAGGGAGGTACAGCCTCTAACTCCTGCCTGTCTGAGGAGAACCAGAGCCAGCAGCCCTCTCAGACTCAGCCTCAGGGAGCCACCCAGGAACCAGGGGGCTACATGCTGACACCCAACGCTCCAGCCCTCTACGGATCCGCCTACAGCCCCTTTGAGAAACCGCCACCTTACGCCTGCTGAGCCATGAAACTAACATCTGGGGCGTGATAAGAGAAATAATATCTTGATCTGGTCGAGATGAATGTAGCACAAGACATTTCATAGGTGACCTTGTAGATGGAAAGCAATCAGTGAACTTCTCAACTACACTGTATTGATAGATATGCTACATTTCATGTGGTTGCACTGAGGAGAGACAGATTTATAGCTATGTAGTGTGATTAAATAGACATGATTAAGTTATTTAATGTGAATTTATTAAAAGGAAACGGTTTGGGAAATATGCTTTTTTGCTTTCTTGCTTCTCTTGAGTAACATGAGGAGATTGATACCCCTCTCATCAGCCAGCTAACTTAGCTTAGCACGACCTGAAACAGGGGGAAACAGCTAGACTGGATCTGTACAACAGAAACAAAATCCTCCCACCAGAGCCCGTAAATCTCATTTATTAATACCATATATCTCCATAGTTTAATCTAAACAGAAAATAAAGCAAGAAAGCAAATGAGTGTTTCCCAAAAACATATTACCTTAACCTAAAGCTGGCCTTAAGAAGCTTACACATTACACGTGAAGAGGTGTTTAGTATTATACTTGACTGTGATCTGATTTATATTCTAATATGTGTAGACTAGATTAAAGTTCTTCATTGTCTCACTATATACTAACTAATGTATGAACAATTTAAAAGGGCTTTCTTGAAATGTGAAATGGAGGGTAAACAACCATGATGTTGCTGTTATTTCATTATGTAAGTGTGAATCGTTTAATGTGCACTTTGAAGTCAATACACTGTATATATTATTGATGATGCATGTTAACTGCTGTGGGATGGGATGCTGTAGCAGCTATAAAATACAATATGTATTAAAGAGGCAACTTTAAGGAATGCATATTCACTGATGCAAACAAATAAATGTTGAGTAAGGGCTTCATCAAAGTCTCACATTTAAAGGCACAGTTTGACATTTTAGGGAATTATTAATTTGCTTGCTTGCCAAGAAAGCAATTAAGTGTATTTCCTAAAATGTTGAACTTTTACCTTAAAATTCCACATTTTAAATTTAACCAGTACTTCTTTTACTCCAGTACCAGGTGTTTTCATAGTATTGTTTCACCTTAAAGATGAACTTTCCATGTAAATCACACAATTTTTCCTCTTACAAATAAAAAGTTCCAATTCATGAGGGATACAATTATTTTGTTCAACTCAAAACAGTCAAAAGCTGTAGCTTATTTGGTAAACCATGAGTTTATGACAATAACATGTCGGTCACTCAGCAAGACATGAAGAGTTTGATACAGTAATCACACAGCATACAAATGCATTTTTGAAAATACAATTTTACTCTTTAATGTTCATACAACTGCTTTTATTTTTGTTTTTAAATAGGATTTTCACTGTTGAGGGAAGTTAAAACTCAAAAGGCAGACTCCTCTCAGCATTGTACACATATTGGCAGTTAAAGTGAAAAATGAAAACTAAAGACAAGTACAATATACAACACATGATAAAAAAACAAAATAATAACTCATCAAGCTCTATAATCTGGCATTCATTCATCAGAAAACTTGAAAATTATACATTACAGAGGGTAGTAAAATAACACTGGAGCTCTTTTGGCATTCGCAGTCCCAATGCTCCTGACATTCTTTGTTTTTATTGTGTTTTGATTTGCTCAGCACCTATAAAATCAAATTTTAAAAAAGGGTCCCTAAAGATGTATGATACTTTGATCCCCATTTGCAGGAAGCAGATGAAGTTCGTAGACTCAGATTATTGTTCTGTTATAACTTAAATGTGCAGGAAAACTCAGTGAGAAGAAGGTAGTGTTTTTGTTTTCTGTCTTCTACAAAGCATTGTACAGTCACATTATTTACATTTTCAGTATATTACAGCGCACTCTTTTTTTCTCTCAGTAGCTTGTGTGGTGCGTTTGATGCAGTGCTCACTCTCTCTCCTTCATTGTAAGGGCCCCTTCCTGTCTCCCTGTGCTTCTGAGACTAATATATCATCCTCAGATCGGTATTTGGCAGGTATTAAATGTGAGTGGGTGATTCTGAGGGAATGAAGGGGCCTTTGTGATGAAGTTAGTGATGGAAGATTATTGAGAATCAAGGTGTCTTTAAAAGACTGTTATACTCCAAAATGCATAAGTGGTAATGCATAGTGTATTAACTGCAATGAGTACAACATTTTGTTAGGAGAAGCTTTAGCTCTGTTTGTGTGTTACAGTACTGCACCTTTGTGAAATGATTCAACTGTTAGGAGGGAAGCTGTCGTGAAGTTTGGGTTGGTTGTCTTTGTAGGCACATGGTTGATTTTTAAGGTTGCAGGCAGACATGGAGTGCTGCTTTAGTCGAGAGGAAATCAATAAAATGGCTTCAAACGCAGTCCATTGCTACCTGCAACAATGTGCAAGGTTTTTCTACGGAACACAAAGTTGTGCCTAATACCACGCCACCCCTGTTGTGGTGACGGAGGGGATTCAGCTTGTTAGGAGCAAATAACATCTATTTAGTCCCCGATCAACCCCCTAAAGTCATTATGCGCCAGACACTCACGAAGATCTGAGCACCTAGTCACACATTTTCTCTGAGTAGGGTAGCTGATGAAGGACTGTATTTCTGGTCCCCATTTTTTTCATTTTTTCAGATTCTACATGAACACCTGATTATTTCAAGCGACGTGGGCCTTAGGGGGACTGGATGTAAGCAACATGACCACAGCTCTATCAGCTCAGTTGCTGCAGCGAAGAGTCACAGCCTACAAAGTCCCAGTCAGATCTGGATTTAAAGCACAGGATGCCAGGCATAGTAGGCTGACCCAAGACCAACCATCGGACATTGATCTAGATAAGGCCCTGCGTGTTCTTGTGGGCTTCAGAGGCTGTGATTCATGGGCAGTTTTTGAGGCAATGTTGTGCAGCATTTATTCCCATATCTTCTGCCTATTACCAGGGACATTGCTCATTGGCTGACTAACTGCCTTACTGAGTTATTTTACTGAGAATACTGTGAAAATCCCTGCAAATGCATCTAGACAGCAGTGTCATCACAGTAATAGGACAGGGTGACCCTGGGCTAAGGCTCCAGCTGAACCACAACGCCTGGTCCAGCTTTTGTTTTTTTTAAACATTCCAATCCAAAACATCTCCCTCCTGGTTAAAGATCAGTATATTGGAAAAATCCCCATTGCCTCAATGAACTGCTAATGGATCAGCTTTGGCAGACTATTGCGCTGGTCATTGGTGAGAGTCCAGCAGGGGGCAGGAGTGTGAGCGGATGTCGTTGTGTTTGTGGATGGCC
The DNA here is from genome assembly GCF_027596085.1 of Anoplopoma fimbria. NCBI lineage: Eukaryota > Metazoa > Chordata > Actinopteri > Perciformes > Anoplopomatidae > Anoplopoma > Anoplopoma fimbria. The sequence continues at coordinate 22,225,605 of NC_072450.1, forward strand.
TGGTCCAAGTCCAGCAGCTGTCCGTTAACACTGACCTCCATACAGCCGCTGTAGTGCGCCGACACCAGCGTGGACGCCAGAGAAACATCTGAGTGAAGAAACAACAACATGTGATCAAGCAGATAAACAAGATAAGACTGTGTGGGAGCGCTAACCCTGAGTGTGCAAAGTCTGTGTGTTGAATCAGTCAGACTCAGTTAACGCATTGACCAACACTTTTTATCATATATACATGACATTTCTCATCAAAGAGAGAAAAAAAAATGAAATCTTGTATTTTCTTTCCAGTTTGGGAAATGCTGGATCCTGAGTTATTTAATCAGCTGACAGTCAAAGCAGAAGTGACAACTATGTGTCATTGTTATGGTTTGCTAACTTCCGTACATGAAAACAAAGTGAGACACTCATAAATGCTGGAAATTTAGCAGGAATCTCCCTTCCTCACTACTCCCTAGATAAGACTGTTTTTTGCTGACATGAGGAAACATGAGAGTGTTCAGAAACAGAGATTGTCAGGAAAGTCTAATCTTTATGTAATTCAGCTGATCAGCTCAGGAAAACTGAATGTGCCGCACAAACAAGGTTTTGTGTGGCTTTGCAATCATGAAATCTTCATGTGCCAAATACTTGTTTGTCCCTGAACAGGTTCAAGAGCAAAAATGTATCCTCGTTGAAGTAAAATACATGAATACCCAACAAAAATGTGCAGAATTATTTGTAATTACATGTTTCTCACATTATAAATTAATTATGAATCCTTCATTTCCACCTGAGTATATAATGATGTCTGGCAGCTTTAGATGCACCTACTGTTTTAATTATTTGAAGTACTTAGCAACACTTTTACTGCTTACTCCTACATACTGCATGAATCACATCCTACTAAATGTCTACATAAATGTGTGTCCCCTCACCAGGTAGGCCTCCTATAAAGGTGCTGGACTGTGACAGGACGTCAAAAGGAATTTCGGTGTCTTCACTACGTCCAGACTGGCCATCGACCAGCAGCTGGGTTTGGTTTCCTGAGATTGTCACATGGATTACATGACTCTCGCCGTCACACAGTGGGGCAGGAGATCTGGCAATGATGACATCACCTACAGATACCAGAACAAACTGAAGGCACACAAAAGGTCAGTGTTGAGATCAAACACGGTAACTCATTTAACAAACACACACACACACACACACACACACGATGAGCATTTAAGTTCTCACATCTCGCCATTCATCAGTGCCGGGATAATAGTCTGCCAGAGCGATGGAGAGAGGGACTCTTTCCTGGTGAACAAGTGCAAACAGCACTCCGATCGCAGAAGTTGGACGCAGGTTCAAGTGTACGCTCAGGTTCTGTGGTTCTGAAGTGATGATAACAGGAAGAGAGAGAACAGCAGGTCATGAACTTTATCCACAAACAAACTGCAGGCAATGACGGGAGCCGACATTCACCCAAACAAAATTGAACATCGACCAGTTCCTTCAAGGAGAGGCCATTAGGCAAAGATATGCAATCCCGAGTCACGCTATGCACAACACTCCTACACATGCACACACTGCACCATAGCTGATGTTGAAGAGAGCGAAGCCTGTGCCGGGGAAGTACGCTCCGGGATCCTCGGTGCTGAAACACTGCATGTTGTCGTTGGTCCGGACGGTTTCTTGTATGGACGTATCTTCGCCAGTCAACCACCTCCAGTCCTTCATACAGCCATCCAGACGGGGATTCACCTATGTGATAATAACACCAGTTGAGAAATATGTAAGGAACATTTCTCTTTGGTACATGTTCCATATTATACACAAGCACATACAAATAAACACCTGATTGACTAGGCCGTCCTCTCTGAAGGGGACTCCTCCCACGGTGAGGTTGAGTTCGTGCATGCCTTTCTTGAGCGTAAACAGATCACCGTTTACTGCAATCTTCATGACGGCCTCCTTGTCAATCTTTAGCACAAGACTCCGCCCCTGCTCCTCCACCGAGATCTGAGAGGAAAACAAGACATTTAAAAGGAAGCCTTCAACCAGCTCATGTAGACAGTAGATTACTGTTCATGACAGAAACCTCTAACCTTTCTCCACCGGCCGTCATTAACAAAAGGTCCGCTGCTGGTGACCCTACTGATTGTGCCGTATTTAAGCTGTAGTTCCAGCTTCCCATGGTGCATTGCCAGAACAATCCAGGAGCTGTTTAGGTGACCTCCGGCGAAGAAGATCACTCCCTCAGGGTCGTAGCTGCGGAAGTCAAACTCTGCAGAAAAGCTGGGAGTCGGGTAGCAGTGACAGAGCGTACATTTAAATAAGTTAGTATGACAAAGATAATTGAGAATAAACATGAAATAAAGGGAAAATAAGGAGAAAAGGGACAGGAAGATAACAATTCCTCTGAGTGACCAAAATTATTTTATCAGGGATCCACTTGGCACTCAAACTACATGGTTGGGATTTTCCCAGCTAATATTAGACATTATTTAAGAATTAGCTGATATGACTTCACAGTGTGACCATGTATGGTAAAAAAATAAAAATGTTGCCTTTCTGATATCAAACCAAGATACCGTTAAACTTGCTGTATCATTTATATACGACCATGTCCATTAAAAAAAATGGTTTTGGAATCAGCTCATTGCTTGTTAACACTGAATTATTTTATCTTCCAATTCTCAGAAATCGACAATCATGCAGAAAGTTATGCAACATGTTTTGATATTGATACATTTCCTGATGCAACACAGAATAATAGTAAAAACTTTCCTCATGTATTCTCATTAGTGAAACTAACACAGTCTTATCAGAACCAACCAGCAGGCCGGAAGAGTCCATTTAATCATTTACCTGTCTTTATACTTACTGTAACAAGGGTATAAATGGAAAAAAAGGGGTGATGTTTTGGTCAGGTGACTACTGTGGAGCATCAAAACATTACTTTCTCACCCAGTTTGAATCCTCCGGCGGAAACGCAGCCTCACCACTGGCACGCCGCTGAACATGCGGCCCAGGTAGAGGGAACGGGAGTTCCTCTTCAGAGACGGCGACATACAGGGAGTTATATTCTGTGAAAAACACAAACATAAAACTAGAGTAAACGCATGCTGCTACTTCACGAGAACCATGTGCATATGCAACACTTGACTAATTTAAAATGGTTTAACAGATCGAGAGTGTAGTTTACGGTTCACATTTAACCATAAAGGTGAGAGCTTAAGTATGAAATGTCCTGGTAAATATTTGCCACAGTTAATGTATTTCACCTTACAGCTCCTGAGGTCCCGGCCCAGCTTCATGCCCTGACGACCATCACAGTAGCAACGGAAACCCCCCGGAGTGTTCAGACACTCCTCTGCACACACACCCGCATCACACTCATTCACATCTGACGAGTGATAGAGCAGTTTGAAGATGTAAAAAGAGAAGGAGAGATGAAAGTCATGAGCGAGGTATAAAGGGTTACAGGCTATCAGAGAGTTGGTGAATTATCAGAGTCCCATCTGTGGAGGAATTAAAAAAAGGATCTAAAACACTCAAAAATGATCAGATGTGTTTCCTGTCAACATATCCAGGAATGCAAACAACACTTGAGTGGAGTGTTCTCTGACGGTGGTTTCTCCCCGCTTCATAGACAACCTTACATGGCCATGAGAAGGTTGGCTATAATAAACGTTAATTCTCAGAGGAGGGACACTGAGGTTATGAAAAGTCTGGTTTCCTCTGCAGAGCAAAAACAGGGCACAGGAGTGATTGATGACTTTGGTTTAATGTTTCTACCAACAGACCTGAGGATGTGGTTGTTTATCTTATTATGTTATCTTATTAAATAGCAAGACAGCGGGTTTTTGGCCTTGGAAATCCTTTCATTGCTTGAGTATAAAATTGCATGTTGAGTAGTTAGCTAATGCCTCTCAGGAAACCTGTGATTCAATTTTTTAAAATCATACAGTATACAATATTATATTTGCACATCGTGGGCTCTTAACATTACATTTATGAAAGTCCAAGGCTTCTTGAAGTTAAGGGTTGGTGATGCTGCTGCCATTGTGTTTTCAAATCATTGCCTGTGCGAAGCAGGTGTGTTAAAGATGACTTTTTAAAGACGTCTCTAACCTGTAAACCAGGGTATATCTTTTTGTGTGTTTGTGAATTATGACTTCTTTATTTTGGCTTTAACTCATTTATTTTGCTTTAATAACCATTTCTGCCCTGAACATGTTTTCCATCAGAAAGCAAAGGTGAACCCCAGGGTCACCGTGAATTTATTTTTCCCTGCGAATCTAACTTTTTCACCATGCATGGAGATGGTGACCTGTTGCCTACTTATACAGAGTTTCTCCGAATGTCTTTGCATTCCTTTCCTGACCCCACAACACAGCTGCATCAAGTCCTGCTGGGGCTGAAGCTGCTCCTCACTTAGTTCTCATGAAACCGTGTGTTTGTGTGTCTTGGTGTGTGCGTATACACACTCACCAACACAGCTCTTGGTTTCATTGTCGTAGACGTGGCCGACATCACACAAGCAATCATAGCTGCCCTCCTTATTGTCACACCGTGCTGTTCCACACACACCTGGGTCCTCACACTCGTCCACATCTGAAAGAAAACAAAACGTGGTCAGCTGGGCGGGTCAAAGTCCGGTAGATTTTCTACAGAACGAGTAAGACCATAAAGTCAACTCCTCAGAGGGAAGGACATGATCTGTGGAGGTTATTTGTGAACTTCATTAGTGTCAGGAAAATACATCGTGGCGAAATTAAAATCAGCCACAAGACAGATGCTAGTAAATGAAAGTCCTGATTGTTTGGCTACTTGAATCAAAAGGCTCACTCCAGCCTTCACTGAAACTACGTCCCATTTACACTGAAATAAATATTTACACAGAAAACACCATTTTTGGGTTCAACCAATGATTGCTTGCACAACATGAGTTTGTGATGTTGGACCTGGCAAAGGGTCTGAGAGGCCTAATTCATTAACTAAACCAGTTACTCTTCACAATGATAATTATGTCACAAGACAGAATAACAGACCTAGGCTTACTAAAAGGACCTCAACCAAAAAACACTTGCATTCAAAATCCTAACAAATTAGTTTCATATATTTATAAAATGTATATTTTTATATATTTTTTTTTATGTAGTTCGATGTGGTTTAAATAATAAAAACGAAAAGTCTGAGTGTGTTATTTGAAGCTAAAGTATTGCCATGATTCAAGCCGTTGGATGGTGTGCTTACCGTTACACATGTGGCGTCCTACCAGCATGTAGCCATGGTGACAGGAGCAGCGGTAACTGCCCATAGTGTTGTTGCACTCGTGGTCACACCCTCCATTTTTCTTGCTGCACTCGTCGACATCTGCAAGTAAGATGATGGCAGAGTGAAAATGAACGCAGGAAAAGCATCATCGTGGGCTTTGAGCAGCACTATGCTGTTTGGCTGGTGTTAAGATTTCCCATAGTAACTCAGGATATGGTTGTAGTAAAACGTAACCCATTTTGAAAAGTTTCATTTTGAAGTTCTAAATAGGAGCGCACGGTGTGAGTTGCCAGTTTCATACAGTTCGAAAAGCTCACTTCAATGTCATATGAATTTCTAGTTTTTGTTCAACGGCTCACAAATAACTGCCACACTAGGTCATTGCAGCTGAGTGTTGCAGCGGAGTGTTTAGGAGGAGGGCGGTCGTCAAGTGGAAAAGGCTCAGACCGAGTCAAACTGAATCTGTTCTGGTTTCCTCTCACAGTAAGGTGGCAGGATGAGTCACAGTGGAAATGTGTGGAATGGTGGCTGTGCCATAAATCAACATGTTTCCCTCACCCTCACAGTGGGTCTGTGTGTATGCATTGTGTGCGTTTTCCAGTTCCTGCTTATACACTTTATATGTGTTACATTTCCCTTGTTATAGTGAAATCCTTTCTCCATCTTTCTGCGCAAACCTCCCCTCATGTCCATACACAGTAAATAGCTTTGACCTCTAATGAGACAAATAGATTACTGTTGTGAGTTCCCGTACATGCAGTTCATATTGACCTGACACGCCATTCACACATCGTTAATAACAGCAGCAGCAACAGTTGGATAACAAAGAGGCATAGGAAACAACAACAGTTGCAATTGTAAGAAAACAGAACAGAAACACTCCCAACATTCCCATCAACATGATGAAAAACAGTGAAAGTATTTGAAAATGATATGACTAAAATAAGGGCTGGAAAGCCAGATCTTTCTTATCAGTGTACGAGTCAGGAGTTGGCTGTCAGGAGCAAGGTCACAAAGACTCTGACACCTATCAAGAGACGCTGGATATGACACAGAGTGACGGTGCAAAAATCCAACCTCGGCTGAGCTCTAGCACACAGTGTCCAACTAAACCTCCTCTCTCACTTTCCATAGCGATGACAGTACCTTTCTCACATCTGGCTCCTGCCCAGCCTGTGAAACAGTGACAGAGGAAGTCCCCCTTTTTGTCCTCGCAGCGCACCGTACCTCTGGCGTTACAGGGAGAAGGAGAGCATTGGTCTGGAATATCTTCAAGTGAGAGAAAAACAAATACAGACAGACACGGAGGAAGGTTAATATTGCTTTAAAATGGAGTCTGCTCAAACCAGATGCATACAATGCGTGTAGCTGTAAATTGACACCAGACAGAGGAAGGACATCTCTTATGTTCTGCATATCAGGAGTTCAATATAAATAGCCTAATGCTGGCTAAGCCCTCCTGCCAGAGATGCCCTAATTCTGTCCTTCCCAGCATACCTGACCTCTAGCTCACAAAGAAACAAGACCAGACGAAAATTCTAATTTTCGGTTTGTTTGTCTTACTCTTCTATTAAATATTTTCACTTGAGCTCTCTTTCACTCCAAGCTTGTGTAAGAGAGCACATGCATAAATCTTTTCTCTCCCCATCCACTTTCCCTTTCCCAGCAGTGGAGTTTTGACTGCCCGACATGTCTGGGCATGTTAGAGTTCAGAGAGAGGGAAAAGGACAGTGTCTGAAGAAAACAAGGGGAACAGGAGAGAGATAAGCTCACATGGGAAACTTTTTCAGCATGATGATGTCAAATACTTTACATATAAATAACTTCATGAATGAATTGAATCGGACCAACTTCACCAAAGCTTCATGGTTAGTAATACGTTGGGGTCTATGAACAAGCAGGGTTACTAACAGCAGGAGCCTCACTGGTTTCCTCTGCATAACATATTAAGGTCCCTTAACAGCATGTCAACATCTTATTGAATTAAATAAAGCACTGTGGGCTACCACAATGTCGAATTGCATAAGCCCTCCAAAGTTTACTGAGCAGCAACAATCCATGTCACTTACAGTTTATGCTAGAGAATGGGAAGATGTGTTTTTAATGATTCCTTTTTTTCTGTAGAGCAATTTTTATGCAAACTGCAGACTAAGATAACAGAATCAGGAAGGAGTGGGGGAATTAACACTGTCTGCTGTGCTTCTGGTATGTGCAAATATGAAGTTGAAACTGTACCTTTCCACAACATGCCATGTTTCTAAAATCCCATGTCCTAAATATTCTATAAATGGAATGTCATAATCCACCACCCACCACGACACTGCTCTGCTCTGCTCTGAGGCAGAAGACAGATGGGCAGAGATTTGTTAGTTAGAGAGAGAAACGTGGGGGAGAGAGAGAGAGAGAGATAGTTGGGGAGCTAGCGTGTCATGATGCTGCAGCTGAGTCATGGAACCCCCCCCCGAGGTTCCTCAGCCAATAGCAGTAAAGCCGGGTTGGTCTCTTGTATCCTGATGCAGCAGAAATGTGCTCCACTCACATCAGACTTTTTCTTCACGTCACTCCTTCGCTGAGCCAAATCACGAAGATGCTGATGCAGTCACCCAGAGATAATGAGTGAATGAGCGAGAATGTGACGACTGAAGGGGTGTGTCACTTATTCACCAATCTGCAGCATCACTGTAGCAAAGTGCTGCAATGTTACTCACGGATACCTGGGCTCACGCACATATAGCACACTCAAACGCACAGAATCAGTCAGATGTGTCACGCAGCAAAAACTGCAATGGAGTTGTAAAAAAAAAAATCTGTCTCCTTCTCTTCATGTTTCCTTCTTTTTCCTTTTCAGCCTAGAGAGAGCATGTGCCACAGTGTGATGCAGAGCAGTGATACTGCAGTGCAGCCCAGCCCCAGATTACAACTTGGTGCCTCTCTCTGGAATTAGTAATACTAACAGTGAAAAGACAGACAGAAAGGAAGGATGTGAAAAAGACTTTCCATCAACCTGTCTACAATACTGCCACTCACAGATTACAGGGAGCATAACACTTACTGTGAACACATGTAATCAGATCCTGTTTCTTCTTTTCAGCATCTCCAAACTTGTCCATGCAGGCTACATGGAAACAAAAAATGTATACAAAGAGATTAACAAAATATAATGAGTCTGCATCAATCAGATGAAGTGTTTTAGTCAGAATGAAAACTTACCTAAATACTTGGGATAGAAGTAGTCCTAAAGCAGGGAGAAGAGGTGGAAAGAGAGGGATAAAGTTATGTAGGCATCTAAACAAAAATCTAAAACAGAACAAGATAATCTAAATAAATGCTTAAGATTAGTGGGGGGTCCGTTAATACTTGACATAAACTAGGATTTGGTTTTGTTTCATGCCTGATCTCTGTGCTCACACTCATGGGAGTGAAAATAGACTTTTAAACCATCATTTAATTTGACATTTGCATTTGTGTGTGTGTATGTGTGTGTGTTTAATGTGCAATAAGAGATCACAATATGATTACTCTAATCTCGGTGTCTTTGTGCTCTCTCTAATGGGTGCGGCCCTTTGCCAAAGGCTCCGTGAGAATTCTCTGCATTCCTGATAGTAGTAGCATCCCTCCCGCCTCCTGGCTGCAGGACTCCTCCACATGTAGGTCAGAATTTGGGGATGATCTACCAGTGGAAAGATCTGCTCTGGATGCATAGAGACTTTAGAGAACTGCTGTTGCAGTAGGAGCCAGATGCAGCAGGCTGATGTGAAAAACTCTCTTGCAAGAATCAGTTATCAGATAAAAAAAGTCTGCTAAAGTTAGGAACATATTACACAACGTAAAGCCTGATAATACCCCTGATTTGCTGCAAAAGATTATTTGCAAAGGTAAGTTACATTTGGTTAAGATGTGGTCCTAAAACTTGTTTGGGGCTATTACTAAACATAATCCTTCAAATAAATTTTGACGACTTCTTACTCTTTTATAAACTAACAAGTGAGGTACCAGAAACTTGGCGTGATCGCGTGTGTTCCCAAAGATAATCGTGAGTATCAAGGAACACCCCCCTCTCTCTCTCTCTCTGCAGAGCCAGAAAGCTGCACCAGAGGAAAGTGCAGAGTCAGAGACGAGCACATTGAGAATGAATAATGCAGCTATGAATGAGCCTGCAGCTTTTCCAGGCACGCAAACACTGTTCTGATCGGGATGCAAGTCCAGCTGATTCAAACTCAACTAAGACCGAATGTCACCTGACTTCACCTTTTACGCTGAACCCAGATCAACTTCACCTCCATCAGCTTCCATGTCTGCCCACTCGACTAATCTAAGCAGTAGTCACTGAGTCATCGTGCCTCGTTCACTCCCTCGCTGCAACAACTCACGACGGTAAAACTTCCAAGAGTAAGGGCGATCGATGAAGAACACAGCATCACTAGCGCATTGAATCTCTCACTTAAAAATCAAACAGCTAAGCAAACATTCAACAACATCAGGTTATACTTGTTGCTGGTATGTTTTGACAGTTAGGCAAGAGTCTGCACTGTAAATGGCCCACACTAAAACTTAGCTGACTGGGTAGCATTTACCTGTGAAGTTCACCGCATGCAGGTGTCTGTTAAAAGACAGAAAAGTCCAATGGCCCACATTTAAACTTTTCAGACACATTATGTCATTTTTATCTTTGGGACTTGTTGGCATATGCACCAAATATAGCACTTATTCAATAGGCTTACATGTTCACATGGATGAGAAGGCTAATCTGCCCATTCATGAACATAGAATGAAAACTAATCTGCAGCAAATATTCATGAATACACAGTGTGAGGGATTTTGTTTGTTGGTAAACAGTGAGTTGGATTAAGAGGGTTGGAGCATACAGATTAGTGAGGCAGTGTGCACTACTGGGATTGACTGAAACACATTTCTCAACCCATGTTTGGATTTGAAAACAGTTTATCAGCTCCCAAAGAGACCAATCAGAATTTGGTTTGTTTGCACAATTCACATGCAGTTGTGCATAAGGATATTTAAGAATAGCATCTCTAGACACACAAGGGACAGTGTGTGTTCATACGAGAATGATGTGGAATGGAGAGATTGCAGCGTCTTCACTGTTTTTCATAAATTAAAGCTTAGTCATAAGCTGATTCAATGTCTTGTCACAGAAACAAACATAAAGAAGATGAAAACATGCCTTGGGAATAGTATGTGCACTGACAGCTATCAGTAATCTGGATTTATTGGAGCATGAACACCAGCGGCCCAGACAATGAGTCATTAGTCTGCTGATGCATTACAGTCATCGATTTACAGTCAATACTACATGATGTAAACAACCGACTTTGCAGCTTTTATGTTTTTATAACAAATATTGTGTAGTTTGGGGTCCATTTCACCTGGTGATAGTGTTTCCATTGGTTAACACACTTGCAGAAGGTGTGCAGCCTTGGACTGACAAGCACAACTTCAGTGGGGGTTTTGGTGCCATAATACACTCACCGTCTCAGGGTCGTTTTCAAACACTTCTCTGGCCTCCTCTTTGGAGCACTTTTCCTCCACACACTCCCTCTCCAAGTGTCCTTGCTTCGTCTCCTCGAAAACCTGATTTGCTCTCCTCTGTCTGCTCAGAAACTGGTTGGCATCTTGAGGAGACAGCGAAACTTAAAAAAAAAAAGAAAAAGAAAAAGGAAAAGAAATACACCACCCCCCCCAAAAAAATGCATTAATGAACACGAAAAGCACAGGAGAAGGTCAAACAGCTCTGCTGTATTAAAGCACTGCAAACACCGCAGAGGAAAGGTTGCGAAACACCCCCACTAATGACGATAATAACATGCATCATCATCATCATCATCAGCCTGCACACACATGTCAAAGGGGACTTAGCGCGCGAGCTAGCCGCCTAGCACGTGACTGTTTACTTACTGCTGTGGGACCAGCCGACCACCAGCAGCAGCACCAGCAGGGCGGCCGATGAGAGGCACTGTGTCGGGGTCAGCAGCATTGTTTCACCGCTGCGTCTGAGCCGAGCTTGAGAAACTTTCTCCCGTCCCGTGTCGTAGTCTCTCTCTCTCTCTCTCTCTCTCTCTCTCTCACTGCAGGTATTCAGGTACTTCCGACCGTCGGTGGGTAAAAGCCACTGCTGCAACCTAAACCGTCGTGGGTTTCTCCCGCATATCCTTCACAACGCAATGCAATTTCAAGCGACCGTCTTCTGCTGTGTGCGGTTCGGCTCCCGGCCCATTGCGGGTTGTACTTCGTGTTTAAACCCTCCTCTCTGGACGAACGGAGTCCGCACTCTGCAGAGGAAGACTGCACGCCTCTGTGTGCTGGCTCAGGAGGGGGAGTGAGCTCTGAGAAGTGCAGGCAGGAGTTTGTAACGATGCATCCCTCCCTCCCTCCCTCCCCTTCTTCACCGTGCGTGTGTGTGTGTGTAATGCCTTTGTACACCTAATTAACACCCCAGTAAAAAAAAAAAAAAAAAAAACACAACGTTTGGACACACCTTCTCATTCAGTGGTTTTTCTTTATTTTTACTTTTTTATTTTATATATATTTTTATTTTATATATATATACAGTACCAGTCAAAAGTTTGGACACACCTTCTCATTCAATGGTTTTTCTTTATTTTTTATTTTTTTCTACATTGTAGATTAATATTGAAGACATCCAAACTATGAAGGAACACATATGGAATTATGTGGTAAACAAACAAATGCTCAACAAACTATTGCTCAATACAATAGTTATAATAGTTTCTGTCTGTATATATAATATTTCAGTTACTGTGGATTCTTTACTGGGTTTTTTTTTATTGCCCATTTGCTTATTTATAATACTTATTTTTGATCTTGTTTTTTTTACTATGTCTCTTGTTTGCACTATCCTCTATGCTGCTGTAATCCTGTAAATTGCCCAGCTGCGGGACTAATAAAGGATTATCTTATTTTATCTTATCTTATCTTATCAAACCAGAATATGTTTTATATTTTAGATTCTTCAAAGTAGTTGAATGAGAAGGTGTGTCCAAACTTTTGACTGGTACTGTATGTTCCAGTTGTTAAGGTTAATTTTAATAAGTTCATGTGCTGCTGGGTCGACAGTTTAATCTGCTTACATATACATTAAATTCACATTCGCTATGGATTAAACCACTCAACAGTAAGCAAAGTCAAGATTCAATTATGCTTGCACATTACTGCATTAAAAGTGCTAATCCAACAATACATATGCAATAACTCTCTGCAAGGCAACGTTTTTTTGCGTATGTCTTCTTTTGGTCTTTGGAGTAGTTTAAATGTTGGTTTTTATCTCTTATGTAAATAATTACAAAGTAAAGGATTTGAGATCTTTCTCCACTTTAAAGGCGCTATCAGAGAGTTCAAAGCTTAAAATCCTTTGACTCATAACTTGTTTTTTCCAAGTAATTTTTCTTTCAGTTTTGTTTTCTCTGAATCCTGTGTGACGAAATATTTGTTTCAAGTGCCCTTTACTATTTCTTTACAAATCAGTCCTCTGCTGTTAAAAAAACAGTACTAATCAGAGTGTATGTGATGTACCTGACATACTAGGTTGTAGCACTAAAATTGTTTAAAATTGCCTTTATGTTACTGTTGAACCAAAAAAAAGCAGTTTGCAGGTTATATTTGTGTTTCGCCTTTTTAAATACGGGTCAAAGTAACTGACTGATTTATAAACAGCACCATTCACTAAATTCAGGGGTATGATAAACACATTTTTTGTATTACTGCTTAAACAAGTATTGCAGTGATCTCCCAAAAACACATGGGTGAGATGTTACTAACACTAAAAACTTTTACTAATGTATTAGTGTAGTGTATTTATGATTTTGACAACCTAGTTTAATCAAGTGATTGTGGCAGAGTGGAGCATGACGGCGCAGAATCATGCTTCCTTATGTCCCTGTAGAAGGAGGAATCACTTGATGTTAAATAAAAACAAAACTGGGTCAAACTGTGTTTTGTAAATTACTGCTATCAGGAAAGATGGGTTGGTCACACTGGCTGTGGCAAGAGGGCAATTAGAGGCACTGATGCAAATATTGTTGTAAATCAATACTATTAGGTTGCTTTCACCAATTTTATTAAAACAAACAACTACATTTGAGTCATATATTAAAGATGGCTTGTTTTATATACAAGGTTATTTCTGAACATGGACCAACCAGGAAAACCCAGGTTTTAGCTGAGAAGTATATACATCTGGCAATAACCAATGTTTGGTTCTGGGACCAATCAATTGATAAACCATGTTTCTAAAGTTTAGGCTACTAAACTACCTCAGGAAGGCAGACCTCCAATAAGGGATACTTATTCAAACAAGAAAATGCAACAGGGTTGGATGGAAAGCCTGGAGGCTCAGCTTTCTCTTCTGTGGTTTTTCACCACCACAATTGCTAGTTGTCTCCAAGACGTTTGCCTCCCAAAAGACCAAAATTGAAGGGAAGTTAGATATAGTACTGTGATTCAACAACAGGGAAAAAGATGCAGGTGGTCTCAAAGCCTGGTCGACAGTGACCATTTGTTTATTTTTCTTCACAAACATAACCACCTCGTTTTAACACATGGTATGTGTGCTACAGAGCTCAGCTCTTTTCACATGTTTCCTGGAAAGCATTTCATTCATAGCAAAACACTGCTACAACTACGTCACCCAGCCATCCAGCTTCTGCTCACTCACTGGCAAGCCAACTTTTTCGTGCCTCACAGAAATCTTCTAAATCTCTACTTCCAAAATATCCCAAGATGTGTCCGCTGTGGCTTTGCCGGATGTGCTGGGCTTTTTAAAAAGTGATGTTAATTAAGGTCACTTTCTGTGCGGGTGCGTTGCCTCAGGGTGTCTCTCAGGGGCAGACACAGGGGGGCAGGAATGGGACCTAATACTATTATGTTTGCTGAGAGCGTTGTCAAAGTCCAGCTGCTGGCCGGTGATAGTGATGTCCATGCAGCCGTGGTAGAAGGCCGTTACAGGGGTGGCAGGTAATGGGATGTCATCTGAAAAAGAGAGACAGTCAGTGACAATGACAATAACTAAAATGTGGTAAATATAGCCCTTTTACTACCAAGGTAATAACATGCTCCATAATAAATAAATAAAACAAAACAGACTCATTAACAGGTAAAAGAGAGATGAGAACTGAAAAATGTACTTTTTAGTCAAAACATGGACCACCACACTGGGTGGTGATGAGTCATAACTTCTTGACTTATTAAGAAGGCTACTATAATCTCACAATGTAAATTCAAATATTCTAGCCACACCACGAGAGAATGACTTTGCTGAACTCATTTAGTCATGGAATTAGCATGTTTGTTCAGAGGGAGGAAAGGTAACATAACTTTTTTAGCAATGCCACCAGGAATTACAATATGGTTACGTTGGTTGTTCCACCACTTTGGTTCGGATGGAAATATCTGAACAACCCTTGGATGGTTTGCCATGACATTCAAGGTTCCAAAACAAATGTCTCATGATGATTTTTGTGATCCTCTAGCTCTCTCCTAGCTCCACACTGAAGGTGACATTTAAATTTAAGGGAAATATCTTCACAACCATTGCCAAGAAATCTGGTACGGACAATTAATGTCCCCCTCAAGATGAATTGTCATCACTCTGATCCCTTAACCTTTAATCTAGCGCCATCATCTGGTCAAAAATGTAAATTGTGTCAGTTTTTTGGGGTTCATCCTCAACTGTACAGGGCTGAATAACATATGCTAACACCCTAAACTAAGATGTGAAAATGGTAAACATTATACCTGCTCAACGTCCGCAAGATAGCATTGTCATTGAGTGTGATAGCATGCTGACATTAGCATTTGGCTCAAAGCACCATTAAGCCTAAGTACGGACTCACAGAGCCGCTAGAGAGAGTCGCCTACAGTTATGAATTACAACCCAATCAAGGGAATATTTCATTTAGCTTTGCTTTAAACTTGTTTTCCAGCATGAGAACATTTCTAAGAAAGCTTCCTTATAAATATATGAGAACTGGTTGGTTTTCACACTGAAATGATTGTAGCCAGGAAGCCACATTGGCCATTAATGGTGATGATATATAGCTAATGAATAATGCTCATAGTTATCTTCAAAAGAGTGACTTTTGTACTTTTACTTAATACACAAACTAACCTGGTATCCCACCAATGTATGTACTGATGGGGTTCTGCATGGTGCTGTTGAGGTACTGCAGTGCCTCCTGCAGGGCATCAGACTTCATGTAGGTAACAGTGGAGGAGTTAGCTGACATTTGGATTTCTGTGGGAGTCACAGTCATCTGCACTGTCAGCCGGTCAGGGTAACACAACATCAGTGAGTCCAGCGTTGCCACAGAGACGCCGTCCAGGAACACTTGCAGGTTCTGGAGCATGAAGGTCAATAACATCACGATGTTTAATCACGTGTGCTTGTGCTTGTGTGTGTGAAGAAATGCAGAGAAACACGTGGTTATTTATGACAAAAGTGCGAATAACTCACAGCATCTTCTTCTCCCTGCGTTACCACGGCAACTGACAGGGGGACTGTGTTGTTGTGGACAAGAGCAAAGAGGACACCTGTGCTGCTGGACGGACGTATGTTCATCTTTAAATCGACGGTCCAACTCCCAGAGTCACCTAAGTTACACACACAAACACATTTCTTTTGTCAGATTGGACATTTAGGAAGATTGTCTGTTTCCATGTTTTTACCAAAAATGAAGGATCCTAATGTGTCTCCTTTTAATCAACTCTTAATAACGGAATATTCAAAATCACATCGTTGGCATTTTTTGAAGTGGGGTTACAAACTTGGGCCTTTCTGTGTGTAATTTTATGCTCCCTTTGTTAATGCGTTTCTCTCGGGTGCTTCACTTCACTTTCCAAAAAACATGCATGTTTGGTAACACTATCATTAAACCAGGCACCAAACTCAAAACTACATTTGGTCCTGCGACACTGTGCTATGACCAGAGGACAAACTTTTCTACAGGAATGAATAAAGTATAACTTAACTTACTCACTGTAGTCAATGTTGAAGTTTGCCAGTCCTTCCCCAGTGAAGAAAGAGCCTCGTTCCACATACACAAAGCAATGTTTACTCTTCTTCTCCTGGATGACCTCCTTGACCCCGGATGCTCCCTGATTCATGAGGTTCCAGCCCCGAATGCAGCCATCAAGTCGAGGGTTGATCTAATAGATCGATGGATACACACACTGAGCACAACACTGGCTTGGAGCTGGTCCAATGTAAATCACAAGATATTAATTTCACTATGTTATTAAGGTGATTTCATTGGATGTGGCTAGGGGTCGAAAAAGTATAATTCAGAGTGTGTGTGTGCTTTCAGACGACCTGCTTACAGGTTTGTTGACGTTGTCAGTGCGGTTGGGCAAACCGGCGATGTAGACCTTGGTCTCCAGTTTGCCATTAACTGAAGTAAAGAGACTATCAGGGCTGTTGATGCTCATCACAGCTTCCTTATTGATCTTCACACTGATGCTGTTCTCCAGTTCATCCACAGAGATCTACATGTTTCACATAGAGCACACAGTTACACACAACCCACTTTTCATCAATTCAGTTTAACGATTAGCGCTTCAGCTATCACTATGTTAACCATAGGGGAACGAGTTGAGTATGCGTAGTGAATTACTGGGCTTGAGCTCTTTCTTACCACATGCCACTGTCCATCATTGATGGCTTTCCCTCCGCTTGTGACCTTGAACGCGTGCTGGTTTTTAAACTGGACTTCAATGCGACCGCGTCTTAGCCCCAACATAAACCACGAGTCCTGCGATGACTCTGCGTACAGCACAACTCCCTCTGGGTCAAATGTACGTAAGTCAAACTCCGCTGCAAACCTAACAGCAAGCAACAGGAAGACAGGGATGAGTTTACACAGTGATCCAACTGTAGTTATGTACGAATGTAACTGCAAATCCTTTTCTAGGGGCCTGGAACATTCACTCAGATGGATATTAATTTACTTACATCTTGAAAGCTACCAAAAAGATAATTTTTTATGCTCTGACACTAAATGGAGTAAAACCCATAAAAAAAACACTTATGATCCTTCCAAAAAAATAAGTACACTATGTGTGTAAGTGTGTTTGAGATAGACCCTCACTTTGTGTTCTCTGGCAGACGGAAGCGCAGATAGATGACAGGAAGGCCTGCAAACTGCTCTCCCAGGTAAAGCATCTCAGGGTGTCTGTGGTCATACAGTTCCACACAAACGGGGATTCTTTGACAGTACCGCTCATCTTTCGCCAAAAGCAGACCCTGGCGACCGTCACAGTGGCACGCATAGCTGCCCACACTGTTTATACACGTCCCGTCGCACACACTCATCTCGCACTCATCTATATCTGCAAAGACAGGAAAAGAAAAATTACAGCAGTGATCTTTGGTTCAATATCTATCGTAGCTTTTTTTTTTTTTTTTTTTGTCTCACCATTGCAGATCTTGGAAGTGAAGTTATATTTGAAACCCAGGGGGCACTGGCACTCATACATGCCCGGCGTGTTGACACATTTAGCCGGTTCTTCACAGATCCTGGGGTACAACAGGCATTCATCAATATCTGGAAAACAGTAAATAAAGAGTGAAAATGGGAAGCTGGTCTTGTGAGAATTTGTAATATAATGTAAATATGATTCCTGATAAAAAAATGAAATGTGCAAATATACTATATACTAATAATAAATAACTATATGGAGTTGACTGCAAGTGTAATATTGGTACATGCGTAGAATTAATAAACATAACAGAAATTACAATAACTACAATCTGTTTTTAAGTTTCTCAACTGTGAATATTTGCTGATGCTGTTTTACATTGTTTGCAATTTGAGGATATTACGTGAAGGTGAGGGTCATACCTCAATATTTAGTGACATTTCATGGACAAAAAAATCGATGATTCCATATAAAAATAAATTGACATATTGACTAAAAATAATCATCAATTGCTGCTAACTTGAAGGCTCCAACAAGAAAAAGTTAGCAACTAATGGTATTCTTTGGAATCAATTACTCAACATTCATGTATGTTTTGGGACACGTATGGGCTATGTGAAAAACCATCTGTGTGGTCTCCTAAATATCACGTCCAATCACAAAAAGGGGCAAAGCAAATTTACCAAACTGACTCAGACTATGTTTGTGAAGACTTTGTACTCAACAAGCCTTAACACACTAAAGATAAACACTGAATGAACTTCCCACGGATAAAAACATGCGGAAATGCGACAACAATCATGTAAGCAAGTTCTAACAGCTCAGAGATGTGAGACTGGTGGACTATCTATTCAGATGTTAAAAGCTTTTTTCATACTGTGTTACATAAGAGGTCATATCAGGTCAGCTTAAGAAATAACAAATGGTTCAGGCCCTGAGCCCAACAGCTGGACATGGAGATTTTGTTATGAAGTGTGTAAAGTTCCAGAGCCCATATTAATAAATAAAAAGGAACAATACACCCTGTACAAACATGTGTTTGATCAGCTGCTTAGTACCCCTATATGAACCTCTTCCATAGGGGCCGTAAAAGAGCTGGATGTCTTCAGTTATGTGACATAACAGCATATTATACCCATAAAGTACATGAAAACTGTACCTTTCTGTCCTTTGGTGTAACTGAAATCAAACGTTGAATGATTCATAACATTAATACAGTCTGGCTGCACAAAATGCAAATGAAATGAGTCTTACCCACGCAGTTCACTTTGTCATTGATGTAGTAGCCCTCTTCACACCTGCAGTGGAAACTACCAGGTATGTTGTAACATTTCTGGTTACATCCCGCTAGAAATTCAGGATCTGAACACTCATCGATGTCTGCCCAGTAAACACATTACACATCAACATGTATCAGCAGCCAGATCAATCATTTTAAAAGGTTAAATGAATACGTTTTAAGTTGAATTCTGAGGTCTAATTTTAAGTACAAAAAATCGATACAGGATATTAAACATAAAGCAAAGAGATGGATATTTTAAAGCATATTTAAAATCCCAAATGATAAATCTGAATTTACCGTCCTCACAGCGCAGTCCCTTCCAGCCGGGCTTACACTCACACGTGAAGGAGGCCAGTCCGTCCACACAGCTCTTTGAACCCTCCTTGTAGCATGGCGGCGGCGTGCACTGGTCATTGATCTCTGCCATGCAACAAAAAGTTTTGGATACACACATATGATTTTATTAAAAGCCTCGACAATATATATGTATGAGCCTTCCAGACTTTCTGACATAAAAATGCAT
The DNA here is from genome assembly GCF_027596085.1 of Anoplopoma fimbria. Classification (NCBI taxonomy): domain Eukaryota; kingdom Metazoa; phylum Chordata; class Actinopteri; order Perciformes; family Anoplopomatidae; genus Anoplopoma; species Anoplopoma fimbria. The sequence continues at coordinate 22,245,104 of NC_072450.1, forward strand.
TTTTTACTAAGATGCCCCTCACCCTTCACACAGGTGCGAAGATCCGACGGGATGGCATCTGGGTTTGGATTGTTAATGCCGACACGGTGTGAACCCAGACAAGCTGCAACAAAGAGCCTTCTTTGTCAGAACAGACTTGTAAGGGCAAAACAGAACTGATATGAAAACATGGCAGACAGAGACACAATGCATTCTGCAAACTTACCAACATATTTGGGGTAGAAGTATTCCTGGAAAAAAAAGATTTAAAACATTTGATAATAAAGACGAAAAGAGAGAGATTACAACCAGCTGTTCTCTGGGTAAATACTCTGTTTGAAACATAACAAATGATCTTTGATTCTTTTATTTTTCCATATTATAGTGAAGGAAAATTAAATGATTCAAATATATGGCATCTGATCTATAGCTGAAAGATTTAGTCAATAGATCTACATGTCAATTGTAAGGAAATGAGGAATAGATACAAATAGTTGTGTTTCAGTTAAAGTGCAAAAAAAAGAAAGGAATATGTATAGGTTTGGAACTGCTGGAACAGAGAATCCAATTATCAATTATAGCTATTTTCTGACATTTTACAGATCAAACAGATAATCAGCAAATTCATCCATAATGGAATTAACTAGTTACAGCCCTAGTCTGATCTGTCGCTTGTATTTTCTTTCACTGATCAATAGATCTATGAATTCCCTTCTTCTCTCTCATCCCCTTGGATGAGAAGGAACAGGGGACACGGCTAACCAGTAGGATCAGAGGTTGCTGCTCTTCTCTCACCGTCTCCGGCTCGTTCTCAAAGATCTCCCTGGCCTCCTCCTTGTTGCACAGCTCCTCGATGCACTCCCTCTCCAGGTTGCCCTTCTTGCTCTCCTCAAACAGGGAGTTGGCTCTCTTGTGCCGGCTCAGGAACTGGGAGGCTGTGCTCTGGCTCAGGACTACAGAGATAGAAAAAGTTACATATAAACACACAGTCATGTAAATATCATGTTTATTATCAGTGTTGTTTTCGATCAGATCAATCAGACCTGAACAAAACAATACGGTGCAGTGTGTTTAATACAACCAGGCATATGCAGCTACATTATAACAACACATGACTGATCCCAGCAGGAATTCAAGTCCTCATGACAGATGGCTGATGTCTGCATGGACAAAGTGGACAACCTAATCACTCTTCTGTGAAATTGTGCTTTGAAAAAAAAAAAAAGGTCATTGCGAAACCGTTATTTCCCAGAAATTACCCCTAGTTGCTGTAACAAGTAGCTCATGTAATCCAAGCATTGTTTCATTGTGTAGACAGAGTTATGACCCACCCATACCATACATGTTTTGTCTGTTTGCTTGGAAAGGTTGTCAGAGTCCTGAAACCTTTCCAAAGGGGTCAAATATATCCTCAAAAGCTGCTTTCAACCAGAGGCACGCAACAGACTAACGGGCTATTCCGTGCTCTACTTTACTACGCAGGGGTGCAAAATGCACACCGCAAAACCCAAAACGCGTCCATACTTACACCGATAAGCATCGACGAGCGTCACGAGACATGCGAGACAAGCCAAGGATTTCCCAAGGGCCAGTTTCTGTATCCACATAGTCGGGCCGTTCTTCCTGCTAGGCCACAGGTTGGCTCTGAGTAAAGACTGGCTGAGCGCACGAAAAAACTTTATTCTTCCCGAAAGTGTTTTCGCAGAGAGAGAGAGAGAGAGAGAGAGAGAGAGGGGAGAGAGGGGGCTCAGATCCACAGATACACAGGGGAGTACGGGGGGAGGCAGCCAGGGAGCGCTGCTACGCACTCACACACACACACACACACACACACACACACACACACACACACACACACACACACACACACACACACACACACAACCCACTGCGGGGTGGAAACAAGGCTTTATTCAGCAACTCAAGTAACTCAGGCCTACTGAAGTGCACTGTAAATGATTTGACCTCTTAGCACTTATTGTATTCGTATTAGTTTGATTCTGCACTTATTGTATTCGTATTAGTTTGTTTCACTTATTGTATTCGTATTAGTTTGTTTCTGCACTTATTGTATTCGTATTAGTTTATTGCACTAATTCTATTCATATTAGTTTGTTTCTGCACTTATTGTATTCGTATTAGTTTGTTTCTGCACTTATTGTATTCGTATTAGTTTGTTTCACTTATTGTATTCGTATTAGTTTGCTTCTGCACTTATTGTATTCGTATTAGTTTGTTTCTGCACTTATTGTATTCGTATTAGTTTGATTCACTGATTGTATTCATATTAGTTTGTTTCTGCACTTATTGTATTCGTATTAGTTTATTGCACTAATTCTATTCATGTTAGTATGTTTCTGCACTTACTGTACTCGTATTAGTTTGTTTCTGCACTTATTGTATTCGTATTAGTTTGATTCACTTATTGTATTCGTATTAGTTTGATTCACTTATTGTATTCGTATTAGTTTGCTTCACTTATTGTATTCGTATTAGTTTGTTTCACTTATTGTATTCGTATTAGTTTGTTTCACTTATTGTATTCGTATTAGTTTGTTTCTGCACTTATTGTATTCGTATTAGTTTGTTTCTGCACTTATTGTATTCGTATTAGTTTGTTTCTGCACTTATTGTATTCGTATTAGTTTGATTCACTTATTGTATTCGTATTAGTTTGTTTCTTCACTTATTGTATTCGTATTAGTTTGCTTCACTTATTGTATTCGTATTAGTTTGTTTCTGCACTTATTGTATTCATATTAGTTTATTGCACTAATTCTATTCATGTTAGTATGTTTCTGCACTTATTGTATTCGTATTAGTTTGCTTCACTTATTGTATTCGTATTAGTTTGTTTCACTTATTGTATTCGTATTAGTTTGTTTCACTTATTGTATTCGTATTAGTTTGTTTCTGCACTTATTGTATTCGTATTAGTTTGATTCTGCACTTATTGTATTCGTATTAGTTTGTTTCACTTATTGTATTCGTATTAGTTTGTTTCTGCACTTATTGTATTCGTATTAGTTTGTTTCACTTATTGTATTCGTATTAGTTTGTTTCTGCACTTATTGTATTCGTATTAGTTTGTTTCTGCACTTATTGTATTCGTATTAGTTTATTGCACTAATTCTATTCATATTAGTTTGTTTCTGCACTTATTGTATTCGTATTAGTTTGTTTCTGCACTTATTGTATTCGTATTAGTTTGTTTCACTTATTGTATTCGTATTAGTTTGCTTCTGCACTTATTGTATTCGTATTAGTTTGTTTCTGCACTTATTGTATTCGTATTAGTTTGATTCACTGATTGTATTCATATTAGTTTGTTTCTGCACTTATTGTATTCGTATTAGTTTATTGCACTAATTCTATTCATGTTAGTATGTTTCTGCACTTATTGTACTCGTATTAGTTTGCTTCACTTATTGTACTCGTATTAGTTTGTTTCTGCACTTATTGTATTCGTATTAGTTTGATTCACTTATTGTATTCGTATTAGTTTGATTCACTTATTGTATTCGTATTAGTTTGCTTCACTTATTGTATTCGTATTAGTTTGTTTCACTTATTGTATTCGTATTAGTTTGTTTCACTTATTGTATTCGTATTAGTTTGTTTCTGCACTTATTGTAGTATTAGTTTGTTTCTGCACTTATTGTATTCGTATTAGTTTGTTTCTGCACTTATTGTATTCGTATTAGTTTGATTCACTTATTGTATTCGTATTAGTTTGTTTCTTCACTTATTGTATTCGTATTAGTTTGCTTCACTTATTGTATTCGTATTAGTTTGTTTCTGCACTTATTGTATTCATATTAGTTTATTGCACTAATTCTATTCATGTTAGTATGTTTCTGCACTTATTGTATTCGTATTAGTTTGCTTCACTTATTGTATTCGTATTAGTTTGTTTCACTTATTGTATTCGTATTAGTTTGTTTCACTTATTGTATTCGTATTAGTTTGTTTCTGCACTTATTGTATTCGTATTAGTTTGATTCTGTATTAGTTTGTTTGTTTCTGCACTTATTGTATTCGTATTAGTTTGTTTCACTTATTGTATTCGTATTAGTTTGTTTTCTTATTGTATTCGTATTAGTTTGCACTTATTGTATTCGTATTAGTTTATTGCACTAATTCTATTCATATTAGTTTGTTTCTGCACTTATTGTATTCGTATTAGTTTGTTTCTGCACTTATTGTATTCATATTAGTTTGTTTCTGCACTTATTGTATTCGTATTTGTTTCTGCACTTATTGTATTCGTATTAGTTTATTGCACTAATTCTATTCATATTAGTTTGTTTCTGCACTTATTGTATTCGTATTAGTTTGTTTCTGCACTTATTGTATTCGTATTAGTTTGTTTCACTTATTGTATTCGTATTAGTTTGATTCACTTATTGTATTCGTATTAGTTTGTTTCTGCACTTATTGTATTCGTATTAGTTTGATTCACTTATTGTATTCGTATTAGTTTGTTTCTGCACTTATTGTATTCGTATTAGTTTATTGCACTAATTGTATTCATATTAGTATGTTTCTGCACTTATTGTATTCGTATTAGTTTGCTTCACTTATTGTATTCGTATTAGTTTGTTGCACTTATTGTACTCGTATTAGTTTGCTTCTGCACTGTACTTTTGCTCTGGTTTATGCTTTTAGATGCTTGTTTAAGAAAGGAGATGCACTTATGACTTCTGGTGACTAGTAGTTCTCTTGAATACCTATGTTGAATACACTTCCTGTAAGTCGCTTTGGATAAAAGCGTCTGCTAAATGACTGTAATGTAATGACCTTAAATGCACAATAAATGATTGGCCATTAAATGCATTGTTTTCACAGCAAGGTACAGTAACATTTTCTCAGTAAATTATTGTGAAAACACAGCTGTATACTGTGACTTCACAGTAGCTATGGCAGTACAGTACCAGTCAAAAGTTTGGACACACCTTCTCATTCTTTATTTTTATTTTCATTTTTTTCTACATTGTAGATTAATATTGAAGACATCCAAACTATGAAGGAACACATATGGAATTATGTGGTAAACAAACAACGAGAAGAAGGTGTGTCCAAACTTTTGACTGGTACTGTACATATAGTCCCACTTCCACAATAGGCATGTTGTCCTACTATATACAGTACCAGTCAAAAGTTTGGACAAACCTTCTCATTCAACTACTTTGAAGAATCTAAAATATAAAACATATTCTGGTTTGTTGAGCATTTGTTTGTTTACCACATAATTCCATATGTGTTCCTTCATAGTTTGGATGTCTTCAATATTAATCTACAATGTAGAAAAAAATAAAAATAAAGAAAAACCATTGAATGAGAAGGTGTGTCCAAACTTTTGACTGGTACTGTATATTACTGTGTTTTCACAGTATGTTGCTGTAGAATTACTGTACTTCACAGTAAATATCTACAAGATTACTGTGTAGTATGCTGCTGTATAATACTTGTATACCAGTTTGAGGTACTTGTATTTGAGTATTTCCATAATTCTACTATACTTAATACTCCATTGCATTTCAGAGGCACATATTGTAGACTAGCATACGAATTATAAGCAATAAATTCAACACAAACTGAGACAAGGATTTGAATAGACTGTTTTTGGTAATTTGATTCAACATGACATCCATTCGAAGTTGTTATGGTGAAATTCAGATGATTCACTGTAACTGAAAAAGCCAGTGGACCACAGTGGGGAATAGGCTGACATCAACTTTTCATGGAAAGAAAAGCACTGTGGGTAGTAATAACAAAAATCAAAGCTCTGTTCCATTTGTCACGATAAGTTATACCAGGAACATGCAGTCATTTATATGTATAGTAATTTAGCCTCCCTGTGCTTTTCCTGCTATGTCATGTCAAAATGTATGCTATAAAAGAGTTTTGTAATAATTGATTCATCAAAAGGCAAAACTTGGACCCAAACAACGAACACAAAGACAAATGTATCTTCACCACAGCTCAACACAAACAAGATGTCTTAACTAATGGAGGATGTCGCATGTGTACAGATTGTAAAGCCCTCTGAGGCAAATTTGTAATTTGTGATTCTGGGCTATACAAAATAAACTGAATTGAATTGAATTGAATATGATCAACAGTCTCAGGAGATTACAGAATTGGACCCAGACAAAGATGGATTCATGAGGAGTGAGCAGGAAAAGTTCAGTGATTTATTGACTCTCTTACAACCTGAGAGTCCAGAGGAGGGCCGGAAGCAGGAAGAAGGTGGCAGATAGCAGGTTAAATACAAAACCCAGGGAAAACTAGACACTAAAAAACAAAAGCACAAGGAGAAAAAAAGGCAGGAACAATAAGCACAAGGTACAAAGACAGGGGAAACAAACAGACAACATACACAAGGAGGATGTCAACGAGGGACAGGTGAAATTAATCAGGTAGGTGCAGGCAATCAAAAAGGCGGGAAAACACACACAGGGCAGGAGTAAAACAAGACATGACACCAGGTGCAGGAAACACTATGTATGTAACAGAAAACCCCAAACCCAGAAAACTAAATCATCCAAAACACCAGAGTGAAAACGAAGACAAAGCTCAATGCCTTAACCTATGAAGGGCGCAACTCAGTTCAGTTCCCCACAAAAAGTCTGAGGGCGACTGTGACCATGAATCAGTAGTTTAGATTAGAGGCACACTGCACTGTTAAAAAAACGACACAGACACCACATTTGCATTAATATTGGTTTCATTGAGTTATTCAGGGAAAAAACACATCACATTTTTACCATTCATTCAACTGTTTTATGTACACATACAACAGGCTTATTTTAATACTTTTGAAATATTTGTACAAAATACACTGTTCTCCCTTTATAACGTGTGTTTATGTGAAGAAGAACTTCCCTGCAAAGGGTCAGCAGATGTGCGTTGATAATTTGGCGGGCTTATTGAGGGGTTGTTACTATTATTGCATGCTGAAACACCATTATTGCATTAGTCATTCCTCTGTGGGTTTCTGGGTGGAGGAGTCGCCGTTACTGTAACTGGCATTACCTCACCAATTCATCCAAAGTTTCTGGGAAAATTACACCGAAAAATGATAATAAATATGATTACCAAGATGGGGACGAAAGACAGAGCTGTTTGGTGGTTTATACTCAAGTCAGAGTCTCCTCACACTTGGCAAAAAAACAAAACATGCAGTGCTGCAGAGTTCCATAAACCTGAGGAGAGTCAGTAACTGGTGCGAAACAAACACTCACCAAAGTTCAGAGGTTACAGCGATGCTGCTCTCTTAATGTTCCATCAATGCTATTACTGTGTTACATTTATAAAACGAGTGGGTCGATTATATTGGCAAAGGTTCCTTGAAATGGAACAGTGGTTCTATACAAGAGGAGACATACCATGTCAGGCCAGAGTACAGTAACAGTGTTTCCACACTACAGTCTTTAGTATAATTACAGGCAGTGATTTCTCTTTTTTTTAAACAAGTGGGACTCTGCCTTCCCTGACCTGTAACACTGGGGTAATTTAATTGGCAATACAACCCGTCATCTCAGTCACTCGTGCACACACTGACAAATGCACAAACACGCACATACGCACAAAACAAACACACATACCTCTGTCATTCGATTCAGTTACACAGCGAGATCTTTGTATGACAAGACTTAATTAGAAAACAGAGTCAAACAGTTGAGAACTTTCTTTCTAGTTCATAGATCAACACATTTGACAGAGAAAAAGATGTCAGCAGAATAATTGCTCCCCTGTTTTTAAAACAGTATAGGTTTTGAGATATATATATATAAAATAACATATCTAAACAATGTTTTTTTTGTTTGTTTTTTAAAAATAATTTTATAAAAGTGATGACTGGCACTGTTTGGGCTCCTGTGATCACGGGAACACCCATGAGGCTACATAACCAGGTACTTAGTTTTGGAAAATACAAAATTTGTTGAGGTTTGTAGTCACCTGGTAGCACAGAAGTGACTGTGGAGGCTACCGTCGCTGTGACTACAACTTATACTTCACATGCACTGGTTTTGGCAAGAGTGAGTGCTGACAAATATGAATGGCGATGAGAGTGGTTGCCTTTGGGAACCATACAACACAACACAACTGGTTAACAACAATAAATCCTGTACCTGCAACAGATTGTGGGGTGCTGAGCGGTAAGATTCACAGCAGGCAGTTTCTCAGAGGAATGCATATAAATAGGTTTTTAAACTACAGAGTGCAGCTTTTTCCAAAGTAAGACAGAGATAACTCACAAAACAGAAAAACTACATTATTAGGCAGCCAACAGTGCAACACAACCAGTAACACGCTATCCATTTCACAATCATAACTTGAGACAAGAAAATGTTAGTACATCAGTTAAAAGCTAAAAAAACATCCTCGTTACGGAGCTGCGTTAACACATAGTTTCTGCTTTGAGATGGTTGAAAGGATAGTTTGGCTTTTATGCCTTTTTCTCATGCAGTTTAGGGGTGTGTTTAATGGCTGGTTGAATTAGTCATGCTGAAGCTCAGCTACTGGACTTCGGGGGAAAAATTGGCACCCCTTAAAAGCAGCAAAATACACCGTTTCCATTACTATGAACCTAAAACAGAATAATTAATATTTATGCACCATGGATGTGTGTGATTGTCCGCCAATGTTGGATTTCTCACTGAACAAAATGGGCAACAGCATGTGGCAATTAGTTTGTGGCAATTTCATCTAATTACAAAATGTGTTCATCTATCCATTATGCCCTCTACATACTATATACACTCATTGGTCACTTTATTAAGTACATCTGAGGCAGAGTTAAAATTGACTTGACTTGTACAGTCTAATGTAGTCATTTACAACTGTTATGCCATAAAGTCTACTTTTACTACTTTTTTAATAATATCCAGATTTTTTTCTTTTTACACTGTTGGAGGTGTTAATGAAAGTTACATGATTATTATTGAGGTGATATTGATGGGACAGTTCTGGACTGCATTATAATCAACGCTTTCTAATATTCTGCCCGACTTATGTACTGCTGTACTGTAAATAAGAAGGACAAAAACACCTCTCAATTTCATCCAGGACAACACTACCTTTGAGTTAACTACACATTTCCCAAAACGTCTGTGACCTGTGCACATAATTAAGTGGCCCCTGAGTGTGTATTGCTAGAACACTATTATTTCAGTTTATATTGTGGTCACACAATGCATTTAACTGAATATATTTATGCTTATGCACAAATTCACATTTCACAGATTGCGGGAGTCAATTATCAAATGTCTTTGTTCAGACGAAGATCAAGATGGAGTTCAACTAAATAGCCACCCAGTGTATTTTGTCTGACTTAAAAGAGAAGCTGCAACATGACACCCATAGAGATACAAAAAAGGCATCCATGGGTTTCTTCTGACAAAAAAAAAAAAGTATTCCTTCAACCTAGGTACTGGTAACACAGGAGCATGATATCCAACCACAACAGAACAAGGCTTCAAATGAAACGTGAAAACTTGAACCATAACATCTAGAAAGTTGATGTTGAGGATTAAAAATGAGGGATGAAATTGAAAGATGACATTGATAACATCAAGCTGCTCTCGGCGGTGCTTGGTCCCAACAATCCCTTCTTCTTCTTCTTCTTCTTCTTCTGTGCCCTCAACCTTAACAGCCTTACTGAGGCGGTTGGGGACAAAAAAACAACAAAAACATGGAGACAACACCACCCAAAGAGGGTAAAGTACAGTCCTTCCTTCCCTCTGGAGTAAAATACAATGGGACATCTCAACATTGCACCGTTATAATAACCAAATACGAATCAAACAGATAAAATAAGCTTTTGAACGTGTGCTGTGACGCTTGTTCATCCATAGACGTGGAGGCGATTAAAGTGCGTGTTGGTCACTGTCAAAAGACTGTCCAGTGAAAACGTTGGCTTGTTCTCTCGTCTCATCACAGGGAGGAGACTCACGTAGATGTACGGTATGATTATGTTCCTCTATGTATCATGTTGATCTGAGGTCTGTTCTCCAAATTTGGAGTGTTGCATCTTGAGACACTGCAAAAAAACTGTCCACTACAAAGCTCGTTCAGTCTGGTATGGACAATCAAAACTGTTATTGTCCTAAAACTGGACAAATAAGCCAGTCAGGTGACACTTGTTTCCAAAACAGCATGCTGCTTCCTGAAAAGTATTTTAAAAATGAAGCATGGATACATTGCTTTGGAAATAAGTGAAATTATCTCACCGTGATGCCTTTTTTTTTATCTTGTTTTGAGGAAAAATAAAGCTTTAAAACTCAATACTAGACACGGAGCAGTGTCAAGATGGAAGTTTTTCCAGTAGAGAAAAATATGCTGGTTCTGGACATAGTAGAAACAGTGCACAGGGCTAGATGGAGTAGGTGGAGCTCTCAGACTGCTGGCGAATGTAGCACTGAAAACTCTTGTCTCCAATCGGATGTTCCCTGCGGAAACGAAGAGAAAGAGGGTGTTTATGTGTTGGCAGGAGGTTACAAAGGGTTTTTTGGAGATAAAAATAGTTATAATTCTGTCCAGATTATAAAGGGCTGAGCAGAGCTGGAGGCCAAAATGATGATGCCGATATCATGTTATTTGAACCGTTTAAAGGTAATTTAATTGTCAACATACTTTGTATCATTGGGGACTGTACAACTGCAGTACCTTGGACTTTGCATTTAACTAGATTTTTCTCCATTGCATTCAAAATACAATAACTGTAGTTTGTAACAAAACATAATCTGAGCTACAAATAAAAAAATAAAAAAAAACACATACTGGCTGCCTATCTTTGTCTTCTTGAACTTGTCACGTTTGTACTTGGTGTGCTGCTGCTCCAAGGTCTGCACAGCTGAAACAATCAGTTTCAGGGTTTTGTAGGTCTCCTGGGGGTCATCGATGACAAAGCTTGAATACTCCTCCTGTTCGGGGCCGTCGTACACAGATTTACTGCCGCAGGCCTCTGCAGGCAGAGACAGACCAGCAGCAAGGTGAGAGACAGCACAAGAGGAACCATTTGAAAATAAACACGGAAAAATGTGCTCACAAACATTTAAAACACTCTTGTCAGCGTCTGACCTTGCATCTTGATCAGTTTGGTCATGTATGTGCTGAACAGGGAGTAAATCCTCTCGGTCTCTCTGTCTCCATCTACGTCCAGCTGGATGTTTGCTGGGAGGCCGCTGAGGACAGATGCATATGGGAGGATAAGAGATTGGAAACAAAGGAAAAAGGAACCAGATGCTGGTTAGATTTTTGACCACCTTACGTACCCAGTGCAGGGCGTACATCCAGGGGCCGTGTCCGCCGAGAGCTTACAGCAGAGCCAGTGGCTGTTGAGGTAGGCTGAGGGATGGTAGGTGCTTAGGCGTTTGCGGTTGCACTGGCTGACTTTGGTCAGGATGTCAATCCAGTCGCGAGCCTCGACGCAGTTGTTGGCCTGGATGTAGAGCGCCCGCTCCGGCTGGATAACCTGGAACATCTGGAGGAGGGAAAACAGGGACAGCGAGTGAGGAAAGAATCTAAACACTTGTAGGAGTGATTGGGGTCAAATGCTCAAAGCTCCTTAAAGTTCATGGCAGTGTTGGTTCCTTACATTTTTCATCTTGAAAGACTCCTCCTCTAGCCTCTCTACAGCCAGAATGTTCTCTATAGGAATGCTGCAGAGAGCGCTCTCACCTGGACATAAAAGGAAACACATCAGACATACGAGAGAAGACAAAAAACAATTATGGATGGAGAAATGTGTTAAACAACAGCGATAAAAACAAGAACTACATGTTTTTAAGTCTGCATACTGACTAATTTGAGCGTGCATGAGAACCTGCTATGTAGTATGTCACTCAGAAACAGCTTACGTGTACGTTTTGGCCCGAGCTTGTTTGGATGCAACACACATGTATTATGTGCTCAGTAACTTAATCTCCACCACATGTGTGGAACGCACACTGTGTGCAGACTAAATGTACATTCAGCAGATTCCCTCCCTCCTGCTGATTCTTACAAAAGCACATGCAACGACAGAAAGAGACGAGGGAACAATGCCACTGCAAGGAGACCTTTGACCTTACCTTTTGTTTTGTGGTAGGTAAACTCGTGATTGGTGAGGCGAAACCATCTCTTCTTGAAGTTCTTCATTCCAAATCGGTTTCTCCCTTGAGCCCTCTTTATCATAAATCTGAGGAAAAAAGGGAAATACCACTGAAAGTGTTGACAAATGAGCTCATGTTCCACAGACTTGTTTTCATATTTCACAATACTTTTTATTTCTCTGGCACAATGCATCCCTTTTATATGTATGCAGTGCTAAATGTAAAAGAGTGTGAGTGAATGACTCCATTAGTAACTACCATTTCATTCTGGGTAAAGGAATCCTGTCCAGTCATCAGTCTACATTTATCATTCCGTTACATGCTTTGCAGTTCATTTTATTCATCGCTGCTGTTCATGTAAAAATCTTTGAAAGCCACTTATAGATTTAAAAGTCTATGAGCCTGAAAAGAAGATGGGTTAGCAGATCAGCGGTACCCTCAGTTTTTGCATATTTTACCCCATTATCTAGTTGTTACTTCATTGTGAATAAATCCTTACTTATCATAACAAAATATTTCCGAGTGATTTCCTTCCAAACAGTCATCAGATTCCATTTTGGGTCAGACTTGAAACTTGAGAAAGCTAATCCATCATACTGAACAAATCATGCCATGTTTATTTTTACATCAATGATATTGATTAGTTGTAAAACAGAAAGACAATCTGAAACAATTTATTAACTCATTTATTAATTGTTTAGTCATATTAAAAACAATTCTTGGCCAAAATATCCTAAAGTGTCTGTTTACGTGTTCTCCAACTTGAGGATTTGATTCTGTTCTGTGTTTTATATAGTATAAACTAAATTTATTTAGTTTTTGGACTGCTGGTTGGAAAAACAATACTTTTAAAGTCGTCACATTGATAAATCAAGAAAATGATCAGCAGATTAATCAATAATAAAAATAATTGTTGGTTGCAGCCCTAGAAGAAATTCACAATCAACTCTCAACAAGGATGTTCATATTTCTTTCTTGCTTTTAAAATTCTGGGTTGGATTTTTTTGAGAATACCCAAATGCTCATGAATGCATTGCTTCTCAGCTCCCAATATATTTACTAATAAATCAATCAATACATGCACAGATCCACTAAAATGGATTATCAATCTCAAGACATTCCTGTAATTTAAAATCAATCTATGATGATGGTATTCTTTGGAAAATGACAGGGATGGGAGGTATAGCCTACACTATTTGTTGTTAGTGGGCTAAAACATGTAAAACCACCAGCACGGTCCTCTAAGGGAGAGTAAATACCAGGATGTCTTTGTTTATAGAGTTTGAAGGCCAGAGCATACATGAAATATGAAGCACAAGGGTTCTAAACACCAAAGTCACGACTCTCCCACAGGAACACTTGTACTCTTTTGACACTACTGGGCAAAGAAACGTGCTGGTTTTAAATCTGCCATAACGCCGAAGCTGTGCTGGAAAACTCTAATGCGTGTAGTAGTGACATGGTCACAGTATGGATAAAGGGTATAAGGGTCAAGATGCCGGCAGACACGAGATCCCAGAAATGTTTGTACAGTAACCAACCCTTGCTGTCACCGTCACACCAAGCATGTCTGGCATGGCGAAGATCGAGGAGGGCTATCAGCACTAGTGAGGGCTTAAAGGCGTAAAGGTTAACACTTTACTTTATACCATTACAGTCAGTTTGTGCACCAGTCGACTGCCATGTAAATGCAGAAAGACTCAAATCCGTCACACAGTGTCAGACAGTAACAGATAGGTTGCTTATGTGTAGGCCAGATATAAAGTAAAGTGCAGCAGCATCTACAGCAGTGCATGATGTTGGTGGGAGAGAATATGGCCAGCTTGGTTCTGGGATGGGGGGGGGGGGTTACAGTGCACACACAGGGGGTCACAAGGGCAAAGCCTTTATATAGAGAAGCTCTTACCTGCCCTTCGTGCCTTTTGACCCCTTCCCATCAACCCTCTTTATAGTGAGTTTTACACTCCTACGCCCGGTAGCAGAAACAAAAGAGGGTGGGGATGTTGATAAGCGAGGCGCTGGCACAACTAACGTAAACTGACCTCGCCTTTACAGCCTCATTAGAAATATCATCAAAACAAAGTGGCCCATGTGTTGGTGGAGAGGGCTCAGTTAACAGCCTCGGGGTCATCTGTGCTGTAACTGTTCACTTTGGGAGTGAATCGGACCATGAGGGCTCAAACATGTAAAGGTATAATCTGCTTTAGTGACAATTTAAAGGACTAGTGTGACATTTTGGGAAAGAGAATATTTCCCAAAATGTCGAAACAATTCCTTAAAGCTAGAAACAGTTGCCAAGACCACCATAATAAGGTCATTAAAAGACAAACATTGAAGCTGCTTAATTGGCAGTGAAAAGGTGACAGCCACAGAAGATAAAACAGATAGGATTACACAACCTCCAATTAGCGTTCAATAAATTCTCTTAATTATTCAAATATAAACACATTTAGCACTTGTTATCAGGGGTATTAAGGGAGCTGTTTATGGACTTTTTTCTTTTTTTCCATGAATATCAGTTAAACAAAAAGCTGGTTCCTTACCCCTCTTTGAGCATGATTGGTGTTTCAATACTCCTCTGATCCCATTTGCCAGATGTGGAGATCAGGTCCAGGAACTGTGGAAGAACGTAAAGGACGTCATATTTCAACATATCTATTGTGGTGGTAACTTTCGTTCCCGCTCATGCGACAACCATCTCCAGTCATGAAAGCCATGCTTTGTCATCCACATGACTTTTTCAGTCCTTTTCAAATGTCTCCTCTCTTACATTACTCATTTATCCGATTTTGTCTTCTGACATACAAGACAAAGAGACTATCTCATCCTGTGTCTACCAACTGGAGATTTATGGCATATAACAAGGAAAGAAGCGAAACACTCACATTCTTCACAGCATCCGCATATTTCTGCTCATTGAAGTAGTCGTAAAATGCCGCCATGTAAGACTCTTTGAAATTGGCCTTGAGGGAATAAAAGAATGGAAAGAAAGAGTGACAGAGAGAGGAAGATTAGAACGTTTTTAGACTGAAATACAAATGAAGTCTAGGACAGTCACAGGAATGAACATTAAAAAATGACACTTTACTCAGAGAAACTCACAGATTTAGACTTGGCGAGACTTCCCAGGGTCTGGATCGTCTTGGAGATGAGGGTGAGGGTTCGAGAGGTGGTGGGATCCTAGGGAGACAAAAAGACATGGAATGCTATTTTGAAAAGCTATTACACATTACACATAAATACACACTGGTTTGAACAGAGAAAAACAAAGAAATGGAGTGTCTTCAAAGTCAAGAATGAACTTTGAACTTCTGAATTCATGCCAACCGACACAAGAAGTCCTTAACTTGGCCAAAAAAAAAAAGTAAACTTGACCATAACATTTTTTTTTTTAATCTTAAACATTTTAAGCAACATTTTCGTCTGCAGAAGTTATTTTCAGAGGTATATTTGCATATGTTTATATGTTGGTTCCATGTATGCTTGTTTTGCAAATCAGACTCACTGGATGGTGCGGCCGTAGATGGAACAAGTTTGGGGAGAGGATGGCTGGAGCGAAGAAACGCAGGAAAATAAAACTGCTCACTGCTGTGTACCGGACATCTTGGTCAACTAGAGAGCAGAAAGGGAAAAAAAGTATGATAGTGATGATTTATTCCACTATAATTGCTTAAATTATATTTATTTTTTTCTATAATTTAATTTGAATAGTTCAATTATTTCACATATACAGTCAGTCTGGAATAAAAAAACATATTTGTTCATATAGAAAGTTCCAAAATTTTAAATCAAAACAGCTTCTTCCTCCTGTGACTGCAGTGCCCTTTTGCAGCCAACAGGAGGCAGCACAGCATGTGACACTGGGTGAACATACTCTATACTCCACACATAACCATAATGACTGTGTGGGAGGCTTAAGTGTTTTCAGGTTTGACACAAATAGCAGAGCACGAGAAGAAAAAAGTGTCCTTGGACATCTTGCACATCCCGTTCTTTATTGTCTATTTCCTGTTACTTAATAGCAGCTTGCTTTCTTTCCTCCATCGCTTGTAAGTCATTCAGAGGTCGGGTTACCTTGGAAACGCGTGGCAGCAGACTCTCTCAAAGAAAAGAAGATATCACACATGACGGTGGGACAGCGAACGCCGGAGGTGGTGATGACGTTGAAGATACGGTCTACATACTGACGAAGGTTTTCCTGGAGAGCGGAAGCAGGGCAGATATATGTCAGATAACACTGACCACACACACATAAAACACACACACAAACACACTAATGTTCTTACCCTGTTTGTGTCCAGGTTCTCCGACTCTTTGAGCTTGACCGGGTCGATTTCACAGGATTTATGTTCTGTGCAGATCTGTGAAGATTGACAAAAGTATCAACAATAACCATTGTTATCTGAATTAGCAACATGTTCTGAGAGGTGCTACAGAAAAAGACATGTGACATGAATGAATTCAGGAAATGAAAAGAGTAAAAACATACACACAAACAAGGAAGTATCGCAGTGCCATACCTCATCTATGATGGGTTTGAGTGTCACTTGCAGATAGTGCATTCCTGCCAGCTTCATGGTCTCGTCAATGCATTTGGACGTCAGCGAGTTTCCACGAAAAATGGTGTTAGGATCCCTACGCAGAGAGACAGGGTGTGCTTTTATGCTTACAAATCAGAACCGCTGCCCAATAAACAACATGAGTTTGGAGAGTTATTTAATAGCCATAATAAATTTGTCTGCCTATATAGTGACAGTCAAGTCAAAATGCGAAGCTATTTCATTTTCACATACAACCTGATGACCTCATTGCTACAATCACTTTAATTGATACGATTCAAGAATAAATCTTCACTTGATTTAGAAGTGAAATCTGGCTTATGTCGAATAAATACTGAGAAAAGACCTGCTACAGTTTATATCTGCTAATAAGACAAAGTTATTTTTCTAAGTATGGAAATTCTCCAACATCTGATTCGTCCTTCTGCGACCAGATACTCACTGTGTGCGGTTGACTTCGGCGTTAGCGATGGCGCTGATGAAAGGCACAATCTTGCCGTAGTGAAGAAACAAACGCACCAGGGGAATGGCGGCCTCTTGTTTCTCTCGACACACCTCCCCCAGAGTGTGAGCTGGGGACGCCGACACAGGCTGAACAGAGAGGTGTGAGGAGTCAACATGCAGCAGTCAAACAGTGCTGTGTAGAGTGGTAATAAGGAAACAAGATGCTGCAGGATACCAGGTATGTATGAGCAGAGCAGAGGGACCTTCATACTTGCTCACCTG